>NW_012290342.1:0-7340 GCF_000151885.1 Dipodomys ordii | reverse complement strand
CAGTGGGGGCACAGCGGGGACAAAGCCTGAGATGTACAGCGGGGGACAGAGCGTGAGACAGCGGGGGACACAGCGAGGACACAGCGGGTCACAGCAGTGACACAGCGGGGGACAGAGCGTGGGACACAGCGAGATACAGTGGGGACAAAGCTGAACACAGCGGGGGACACAGCGAGGACACATTGGGACACAGCTGGGACACAGCGGGACTCAGCGGGGGACACAGCAGTACACAGCGGGACACAGCGGGACACAGCGGGGACACAGCAGGGACACAGCGGGGGACACAGCGGGACACAGAGGGGGACACAGAGGGGTACACAGCAGGACACAGCGGGGAACACAGCAAGGACATAGCAAAACACAGCATGAGACACAGCGAGGACAGAGCAGGACACAGCGGGACAAGCGGGGACACAGCAGTAGACACAGCGGGACACAGTGGGGGACACAGCGGGACACAGCGGGGGACACAGGGAGGACACAGCGGGTCCCAGCGGGACCCAGAGCCGATACAGCGAGGACACAGCGGGACACAGCGGGGTACACAGCTGGGGACACAACGGGACACAGCGGGGGACACAGCGAGGACACAGCGGGACACAGCGGGACACAGCGGGGACACAGCTGGGGACACAGCGGGGACACAGGGAAACAGCGGGGGACAAAGTGAGACAACACGGGACACAGTGTGACACAGCGGGACACAGCGGGGACACTGCGGGGACACAGCAGCAAAGCGGTGACACAGCGGGACACAGCGGGACACAGCGGGACACAGCGGGGGACACAGCGGGGTGTAGCGGAGACAGAGATGGGCCACAGCGGAACACAGCGGTGACACAGCTGGACACAGCGGGGTACAAAGCGGGACACAGCGGGGACACAGCGGGACACAGCGGGACAAAGCGCGGGACACAGCAGGGACACAGCGGGACAGAGCGGGGTCACAGCTGGGGACAAAATGGGACACATCGCGGGCAACAGCGAGGACCCAGCGGAACACAGCATGGGACACAGCGAGGACACAGCGGTGAACACAGCGAGGAAACAGTGGGACACAGCTGGGGACACAGGGAGGACAGAGCGGGACCCAGCGGTACCCAGCGTCGATACAGCAGGGACACAGCGGGACACAGTGGGGTACACAGCTGGGGAAACAGCGAGGACACAGCGGGACAAAGCGGGACACAGAGGGGACACTGCGGGAAAATAGCAGGACACAGCGGGTTACACAGCGGGACACAGCGGGACACAGCTGGGGACACAGCGGGGACACAGCGGTACACAGCGGGGGACACAGCGAGGACACAGCGGGACACAGCGGAACACAGCGGGGGACAAAGCGGGAGACAGCGGGGGACACAGAGAGGACACAGGGGGACACAGTGGCGACACAGAGGGGACTCAGCGGTGGACACAGCGTGGGACAAAGTGGGGGACACAGCGAGGACACAGGGGACACAGCGGGACCCAGCGGGACCCAGCGTCCATACAGCGGGCACACAGCGTTACACAGCGTGGTACACAGCTGTGGACACAACGGGACACAGTGGGGGCACAGTGGGGGCACAGCGGGACACAGTGGGACACAGTGGGACACAGCGGGGAGAAAGCGTGAGACACAGCGAGGGACAGAGCGAGAGACAGAGGGGGACACAGCGAGGACACAACGATACACAGCGGTGACAAAGCAGGGGACACAGCGGGACACAGCCGGGGACACAGCGGGGGAGACAGCAGGACACAGCGGGACACAGCGGGGGACACAGGGGGGACACAGCGGGACACAGCGCGGGACACGGAGAGGACACATTGGGACACAGCGGGGACACAGCTGGGACACAGAGGTAGACAAGCGGAAACAATGGGACACAGCGGGGGACACAACAGTACACAGCGGGGGACACAGCGGGGGACACAGCGGGACACAGCGGGGAACACAGCGAGGACACAGCGGGTCCCAGCGGGACACAGCGTCGATACAGCGGGGACACAGCATTACACAGCGTGGTACACAGCTGTTGACACCACGGGACACAGTGGGGACACAGTGGGACAAAGCGGGACACAGTGGGACAAAGCAAGGACAAATCGTGAGACACAGCGAGGGACAGAGCGGGAGACAGCGGGGGACACAGCGAGCACACAGCAGGGCACAGCGGGACACAGCAGGGACAGAGCGGGACACAGCAGGACACAACGGCGGACACAGCAGGACACAGCGGGGTACACAACGAGGACACAGCAGGACACAGCGGGACAAAGCGAGGGGCACAGCGGTGAAACAGCTGGACACAACGGAGTACATAGCGGGACACAGCGCGCACACAGGGGGACACAGCGGGACACAGCGGGACACAGCAGGGACAGAGCGGGACACAGCGGGACACAGTGGGACACAGCGGGGGACACAGCGGGACCCAGCGGGGGACCCAGCTAGGACACAGTGGGACACAGCTGGGGACACAGCGAGGACACAGCAGGGGACACAGCGGGGGACACAGCGGGACAAAGCGAGGAACAGCGTAGATACAGCGGGGACACAGCGTTACACAGCGTGGTACACAGCTGTGGATACAACGGGACACAGTGTGGGCACAGCGGGACACAGCGGGTCACAGTGGGACACAGCGGGGACAAAGCGTGAGACACAGCGGGGGACAGAGTGGGAGACAGCGGGGGACACAGCAGGGACACAGCGGGGACTCATCGGGGTCACAGCGGGATACAGCGGGACACAGAGTGACACAGCGGGACACAGCCGAGGTCACAGAGGGACACAGCGGAGGACAGAGCGACGACACAGCAGGACACCGAGGGGATACAGGGGGACTCAGCAGGGTTACAGCAGGACACAACGGGACACAGCAGGACACAGCGTGACACAGCGGGGACACAGCAGGGACACAGCAGGGACACAGCGGTGGACACAGCAGGACAAAACGGGACACAGCGGGAGACACAGTAGGACAGAGCAGGGGACATAGTGGGGACAGAGAGGGATAACATGAATAACAGAGCAAGGACAGAGAGGGACCCAGCGGGACACAGCCTCGATACAGCGGGATTCACAGCGTTACACAGCAGGTTACACAGCTGGGGACACACAGGGACACAGTGGTGGACACAGAGGGACACAGCGGGACAGAGTGGGACACAGATGGGATAAAGCATGAGACACAGCGGGGGACAGAGCGGGAGACAGCGGGGGACACAGCGAGGACACAGCGGGACACAGCGGGGACACAGCGGAGAAACAGCTAGGACACAGCAGGACACAGCGGGACACAGTGGGGACACAAGGGGGACTCAGAGGGGGAAACAGCGGGGGAAAAAGCGGGACACCATGGGACACAGTGTGACACAGCAGGACACAGAGGGAACACTGCGTCGACACAGCGGGACAAAGCGGGGGACACAGCGGGACACAGCGGGACACAGCGGGGGACACAGCGGGGGACAGTGGAGACAAAGAGAGGACACAGCGGGACACAGCGGTGACACAGTTGGACACAACGGAGTACACAGCGGGACACAGCGGGCACAAAGCGGGGACAGAGCGGGACACAGTTGGACACAGCGGGACATAGCGGGGGACACAGCGGGACACAGAGGGGGACACAGCGTGAGACACAGCAAGACACATCAGAGACAAAGCTATACATAGCGGGGTACATAGAGGGACACAGCAGGGAAACAGCGGGGGACACAGCGAGGACACAGCGGGGAACACAGCGAGGACACAGCGGGACACAGCGTCGATACAGCGAGGACACAGTGGGACACAGCGGGGTACACAGCTGGGGACACAACGGGACACAGCGGGGGACACATTGAGGACACAGCAGGACACAGCGGGGGACACAGGGGGGACACAGCGGGACACAGCGGGGGACACAGCGAGTACACATTTGGACACAGCGGGGACACAGCGGGACTCAGCGGGGGACACAGCAGGACGCATCGGGACACAGCGGGACACAGCGGGGGACACAGAGGGGTACACAGCGGGACACAGCGAGGACACAGCGGGACACACCGGGACACAGCGTCATTACAACGGGGACACAGCGGGACAGAGCGGGGTACACAGCTGGGGACACAACGGGGCACAGCGGGGGACACAGCGAGGACACAGTGGGACACAGCGGGACACAGCGGGGACATTGCGGGAACATAGCGGGACACAGCGGGACAAAGTTGGACAAGCTTGTGACCCAGCGGGGACACAGCAGGACACAGCGGGGGGACACAGCTAGGACACAGCGGGACACAGCAGGACACAATTGGGGGACACAAAGGGGACTCAGAGGGGGAAACAGCGGGGAAAAAAGCGGGACATCATGGGACACAGTGTGACACAGCAGGACACAGAGGGAACACTGAGTTGACACAGCATGTCAAAGCTGGGGACACAGCAGGACACAGCAGGACACAGCGGGGGACACAGCGGGGGACAGTGGAGACAAAAAGAGGACACAGCGGGACACAGCGGGGGACAGAGCGTGAGACACAGCGAGACACATCAGAGACAAAGCTATACACAGCGGGGTACTTAGAGGGACACAGCGGGGAAACAACGGGGGACACAGCGGGACACAGCGGGGAACACAGCGAGGACACAGCGGAACACAGCGGGACACAGCGTCGATACAGTGAGGACACAGTGTGACACAGCGGGGTACACAGCTGGGGACACAACGGGACACAGCGGGGGACACATTGAGGACACAGCAGGACACAGCGGGGGACACAGAGGGGACACAGCGGGACACAGCGGGGGACACAGCGAGTACACATTTGGACACAGCAGGGACACAGCGGGACTCAGCGGGGGACACAGCAGTACGCATCGGGACACAGCGGGACACAGCGGGGGACACAGAGGGGTACACAGCGGGACACAGCGAGGACACAGCGGGACACAGCGGGACACAGCGTCATTACAACGGGGACACAGCGGGACAGAGCGGGGTACACAGCTGGGGACACAACGGGGCACAGCGGGGGACACAGCGAGGACACAGTGGGACACAGCGGGACACAGCGGGGACATTGCAGGAACATAGCGGGACACAGCGGGACACAGTAGGACAAGCTTGTGACCCAGCGGGGACACAGCGGGACACAGCGGGGGACACAGCTAGGACACAGCGGGAAACAGTGGGGACACAAAGGGGACTCAGAGGGGGAAACAGCGAGGATAAAAGCGGGACACCATGGGACACAGTGTGACACAGCAGGACACAGAGGGAACACTGCGTCGACACAGCAGGACAAAGCGGGGGACACAGCGGGACACAGCGGGACACAGCGGGGGACACAGCGGGGGACAGTGGAGACAAAGAGAGGACACAGCGGGACACAGCGGTGACACAGCTGGACACAACGGAGTACACAGCGGGACACAGCGGGCACAAAGCGGGGACAGAGCGGGACACAGCTGGACACAGCGGGACATAGCGGGGGACACAGCGGGACACAGAAGGGGACACAGTGAGGACACAGTGGGACACAGCGGGGGACACAGCGAGGACACAGCGGTGACACAGCTGGACACAACCAAGTACACAGCGGGACACAGCGGGCACACAGCGGGGACACAGCGGGACACAGCGGGGAACATAGGGAGGACACAGCATGACCCAGTGAGACACAGCGTTGATACAGCGGGGACACAGCGGGACACAGCGGGGTACACAGCTGGGGACACAACGGGCCACAGCTGGGGACACATCGAGTACACAGCAGGACACAGCGGGACACAGCTTGGGACACAGCGGGAACACAGCAGGACACAGCAGGGGACACAGCGAGGACACAGCGGGACACAGTGGGACACAGCGTGGGACAAAGCGGGAGACAGCAGGGGACACAGCGAGGACACAGCGGGACACAGCGGGGGACACAGCAAGGGACACAGCGGGAGACAGAGCGGGACACAGTGGGTCACACAGAGAGAGACACAGCAGGACCCAGCGGGATACAGCGTCGATACAGCGGGTACACAGCGGGACACAGCGGGGTACACAGCTGTTGACACAACGGGACACAGTGGGGGACACAGCAGGACACAGCGGGACACAGCAGGGCACAGCAGGGACAAAACGGGAGACACAGTGTGGAACAGAGCAGGACACAGCGGGGGACACGGAGAGGACACAGTGGGGACACAGCGAGACTCAGCCGGGGACACAGCGGGGGAAAAAGCGGGACACCACGGGACACAGTGGGACACAGCGGGACACAGCGGGGTCACTGAGGGACACAGTGAGGGACAAAGCGGGACACAGCGGGACACAGCGGGGATGCAGCGGGACACAGCGGGACACAGAGGGACACGGCGGGGGACACAGCGGGACACAGAGCGGGACATAGCGAGGACACAGCGGGACACAGCGGGACACAGCGGGGGACACAGCGAGGACACAGTGGGGGACACAGTGGGGGAAACAGCTGGACACAGCGGGGAACACAGCGAGGACACAGCAGCACCCAGCGGGACAGAGCGTAGATACAGCGGAGACACAGCGTTACACAGCATGGTACAAAGCTGTGGACACAACGGGACACAGTGGGGGCACAGCGGGACACAGCGGGGACAAAGCGTGAGACACAGCAGGGGACAGAGCTGGAGACAGCGGGGACACAGCGGGGACACAGCGGGACACAGATAGGACACAGCGGGACACAGCGGGACACTGCAGTGCACAGCGGGGGACACAGCGGGACACAGCGGGGAACACAGCGAGGACACAGCGGAACACATAGTGGGACACAGTGAGGACACAGCCGGACACAGCGGGACACAGCCAGGACCCAGCAGTGGACACAGTGGGACACAGCGGGGGACACAGCAGAACACAGCGGGTGACACATGGAGGACTCAGCGGGACAAAGCGGGGACACAGCGGCGACTCACCGGGGGACACAGCGGGGGACAAAGCGGGACACCACAGAACACAGTGGGAAACATGGGACACAGCGGGGAAACTGCGGGGACACAGGGGGACAAAGCGTGGGACACATAGGGGCACAGCGGGGGAGACAGCGGGACACAGTGGGACACAGCGGGGGACACAGGGGGGACACAGCGGGACACAGCGGGACACAGCGTCGATACAGCGGGGACACAGCGGGTCACCGCGGGGGACACAGCAAGGACACAGCAGAACACAGCGTGGGAAAGAGCGAGGACACATTGGGACACAGCGGGGACACAGCGGGATCCAGCACGGGACACAGCGAGGACACATTGGGACACAGGGGGGATACAGCGGGACTCAGCGGGGGCACAACAGTACACAGCGGGACACAGCGGAGGACACAGAGGGGGA
>NW_012290341.1:0-1426 GCF_000151885.1 Dipodomys ordii | reverse complement strand
CAGGCAGGAGAAACAGAAGACGCAGAAGCAGAAGCAGAAGGAGAAGCAAAAAGAAAAGCAGAAGAAGTATTAGAACCAGCAAAAGGAGAAGCAGCAGAAGAAGCAGAAAAACAAGCAGGAGAAGCAGAAGCAGAAAGAGAAGTAGAAGCCGAAGAAGAAGAAGAAGCATAAGAAGCAGAAGCAGGAGAAGCAGAACCAGACGAAAAAGAAGAAGCATAAGAAGCAGAAGCAGAGGGAGAAGCAGAAGAAGGAGAAGGAGCAGCAGAAGGAGAAGCAGAAGGAGAATCAGGAGGAGAAGCAGAAGGAGGAGAAGCAGAAGCAGAAGAAGAAGCAGAAGCAGAAGAAGATGCAGAAGGAGAAGCAGGAGAAGCAGAAGAAGCAGAAGCAGAAGGAGAAGCAGAAGTAGGAGAAGGAGAAGGAGAAGGAAGGACAGCAGAATCATAGGAGAAGCAGAAGGAGAAGCAGAAGCAGAATGAGAAGCAGAAAGAGAAGCAGTAGAAGCAGAAGAAGCAGGAAAAGCAGAAGCAGAAGAAAGAGAAGAAGAAGACGAAGAAGAAGAAGAAGAAGAAGAAGAAGAAGAAGAAGAAGAAGAAGAAGAAGAAGAAGCAGAAGAAGAAGAAGAAGAAGAAGAAGAAGAAGCATAAGGAGAAGCAGAAGAAGCAGAAGCAGGAGAAGCAGAAGCAGAAGAAAATGAATAAGCAAAAGAAGCAGAAGCATAGGAGAAGCAGAAGAAGGAGAAGCAGTAGGAGCAGCAGAAGGAGAAGCAGAAGCAGAAAGAAAAGCAGAAACAGAAGGAGAACAAGAAGGAGAAGCAGGAGAATCAGAAGAAGCAGAAGTAGAAGCAGAAGAAGCAGCAGAAGAAGAAGAAGCAGAAGAAGCATAAGAAGCAGAAGGAGGAGAAGCAGAACCAGAAGAAAAAGAAGAAGCATAAGAAGCAGAAGCAGAGGGAGAAGCAGAAGAAGGAGAAGGAGCAGCAGAAGGAGAAGCAGAAGGAGAATCAGGAGGAGAAGCAGAAGAAGGAGAAGCAGAAGAAGCAGAAGCAGAAGGAGAAGCAGAAGTAGGAGAAGGAGAAGGAAGGGCAGCAGAATCAATAGGAGAGGCGAAGGAGAAGCAGAAGCAGAAAGAGAAGCAGAAAGAGAAGCAGTAGAAGCAGAAGAAGCAGGAAAAGCAGAAGAAGAAGAAAGAGAAGAAGAAGACGAAGACGAAGAAGAAGAAGAAGAAGAAGAAGAAGAAGAAGAAGAAGAAGAAGAAGAAGAAGAAGAAGAAGAAGAAGAAGAAGAAGAAGAAGAAGAAGAAGAAGAAGAAGAAGGAGGAGGAGGAGGAGGAGAAGAAGAAGAAGACGATGACGATGATGACGATGACATGATGATGATGATGATGATGATGTGATGATGATGATGATGAGAGATGGAGAAGGAGAAGGAGA
>NW_012290339.1:0-9025 GCF_000151885.1 Dipodomys ordii | reverse complement strand
AGAAGGAGGAGAAGCAGAACCAGAAGAAAAAGAAGAAGCATAAGAAGCAGAAGCAGAGGGAGAAGCAGAAGAAGGAGAAGGAGCAGCAGAAGGAGAAGCAGAAGGAGAATCAGGAGGAGAAGCAGAAGAAGGAGAAGCAGAAGAAGCAGAAGCAGAAGGAGAAGCAGAAGTAGGAGAAGGAGAAGGAAGGGCAGCAGAATCAATAGGAGAGGCAGAAGGAGAAGCAGAAGCAGAAAGAGAAGCAGAAAGAGAAGCAGTAGAAGCAGAAGAAGCAGGAAAAGCAGAAGAAGAAGAAAGAGAAGAAGAAGACGAAGACGAAGAAGAAGAAGAAGAAGAAGAAGAAGAAGAAGAAGAAGAAGAAGAAGAAGAAGAAGAAGAAGAAGAAGAAGAAGAAGAAGAAGAAGAAGAAGAAGGAGGAGGAGGAGGAGGAGAAGAAGAAGAAGAAGAAGAAGAAGAAGAAGAAGAAGAAGAAGAAGAAGAAGAAGAAGAAGAAGAAGAAGAAGAAGAAGAAGAAGAAGAAGAAGGAGAAGGAGAAGGAGAAGCACAAGGAGAAGAAGTAGAAGCAGAAGAAGCAGAAGCAGGAGAAGCAGAAGCAGAAGAAAAGGATAAGCATAAGAAGCAGAATCAGAGGGAGAAGCAGAAGAAGGACAAAGAGCAGCAGAAGGAGAAGCAGAAGGAGAATCAGAAGGAGAAGCAGAAGAAGGAGAAGCAGAAGCAGAAGAAGAAGAAGAAGCAGAAGAAGATGCAGAAGGAGAAGCAGGAGAAGCAGAAGAAGCAGAAGCAGAAGGAGAAGCAGAAGTAGGAGAAGGAGAAGGAGAAGGAAGGGCAGCAGAATCAATAGGAGAAGCAGAAGGAGAAGGAGAAGCAGAATGAGAAGCAGAAAGAGAAGCAGTAGAAGCAGAAGAAGCAGGAAAAGCATAAGCAGAAGTAAGAGAAGAAGAAGACGAAGGAGAAGAACAAGAAGAAGAAGAAGAAGAAGAAGAAGAAGAAGAAGAAGAAGAAGAAGAAGAAGAAGAAGCATAAGGAGAAGCATAAGGAGAAGCAGTAGAAGCAGCAGGAGAAGCAGAAGCAGAAGAAAAAGAATAAGCAAAAGAAGCAGAAGCAGAAGCACTGGGAGAAGCAGAAGAAGGAGAAGGAGGAGCAGAAGGAGAAGCAGAAGCAGAAAGAGAAGCAGCAGAAGGAGAACAAGAAGGAGAAGCAGGAGAATCAGAAGAACCAGAAGAGGAAGCAGAAAGAGGAGAAGAAGGAGAAGCAGAAGTAGAATCAGAAGAAACAGAAGAAGAAGCAGAAGAAACAGAAGCAAAAGAAACAGAAGAAGGAGAAGAGCAGAAGCAGAAGCAGAAGGAGAAGCAGAAGCGAAGGAGAAGCAGAAAGAGAAGCAGGAGAAGCAGAAGCAGGAGAAGCAGAAGCAGAAGAAACAGGAGAAGCCGAAGAAGGAGAAGCAGAATCTGAAGCAGAAGGAGAAACAGAAGAAGCACAATCTGAAGCAGAAGCAGAAGAAACAGTAATAGTATAATAAGCAGAAGCAGAAACAGCAAGAGAAGCAGAAGAAGAAGAAGTCGGAGAAGGCGAGAGAGAAGGATTAGGAGTAGGAGAAGCAAAAGGATAAGCAGAAGCAGAAAGAGACGCAGAAGGAAAAGGAGCACGAGAAGTAGGAGAAGCAGGAGAAGCAGAAGCAGGAGAAGCAGAAGAAACAGAAGACGCAGAAGCAGAATGAGAAGCAGAAGGAGAAATTGAAGCAGAAGGAGAAGCAGAAGCAAAAGGAGAAGCAGAAGAAGAGAAGGAGAAGCAGGACGAGAAGCAGGAGAAGCAGAAGCAGGAGAAGCAGAAGCAGAAGAAACAGAAGAAGGAGAAGAAGCAGAAGCAGAAGCAGAAGGAGAAGCAGAAACAGAAGGAAAAGCAAAAAGAGAAGCAGGAGAAGCAGAAGAAGCAGCAGCAGGAGAAGCAGAAGCAGAAGAAGCCGAAGAAGCAGAAGCAGAACCTGAAGCAGAAGGAGAAGCAGGAGAAGCAGAAGAAGCAGAATCTGGAGAAGCAGAAGGAGAAGCAGAAGCAGAAAGAGAAGCAAAAGCAGAAGGAGAAGCAGAAGAAACAGAAGAAGCAGAGGCAGGAGCAGAAGAAGCAGAAGATGCAGAAGCAGAAGGAGAAGCATAAGGAAAAGCAGAAGAACGAGAAGGAGAAGGAGAAGGAGAAACAGAAGGAGAAGCAGAAAGAGAAGCAGAAGAAGGAGCAGGAGAAGGAAAAGCAGCAGGAGAAGCAGAAAGAGCAGCAGAAGGAGAAGCAGGAGAAGCAGAAACAGGAGAAGCAGAAGCAGAAGAAACAGGAGAAGGACAAGAAGCAGAAGCAGAAGGAGAAGCAGAAACAGAAGGAGAAGCAGAAAGAGAAGGAGAGGAAGCAGAAGAAGCAGAAGCAGGAGAATCAGAAGCATAAGAATCCGAAGAAGCAGAAGCAGAACCTGAAGCAGAATGAGATTCAGGAGAAGCAGAAGAAGCAGAATCTGGAGAAGAAGAATGAGAAGCAGAAGGAGAAGCAGAAGCAGAAAGAGAATCAAAAGCAGAAGGAGAAGCAGAATAAACAGAAGCAGTAGAAGCACTAGCAGTTGTAGCATAAGGAAAAGCAGAAGAACAAGAAGGAGAAGGAGAAAGAGAAGTAGAAGCAGGAGGAGAAGCAGAAAGAGAAGCAGGTAAAGCAGAATAAGCAGAAGCAGAAGGAGAATCAGAAGGAGAAGCAGAAGAAGGAGAAGGAGAAGCAGAAGAAGATGCAGAAGGAGAAGCAGGAGAAGCAGAAGAAGCAGAAACAGAAGGAGAAGGACAAGCAGAAGAAGCAGAAGCAAAAGGAGAAGCAAAAGAAGGAGAAGGAGAAGCAGAATAAGGACAAGCACAAGCAGAAGGAGATGCAGAAGGAGAAGCAGGAGAAGCAGAATAAGCAGAATCTGAAGTAGAAGAAAGAAAAAAAGAAGAAGAAGCAGAAGAGGAAGCAGCAGGAGAAGCAGAAGCAGAAGAAGGAGAAGGAGAAGGATTTGGAGTTGGAGTAGAAGAAACAGAAGGATAAGCAGAAGCAGAAAGAGAAAGAGAAGGAGAAGCAGGAGAAGCAGAAGAAGCAGAAGCAAAAGGAGAAGGACAAGCAGAAGAAGCAGAAGCAAAAGGCGAAGCAAAAGAAGGAGAAGGAGAAGCAGAAGCAGAATAAGGACAAGCACAAGCAGAAGGAGATGCAGAAGGAGAAGCAGGAGAAGCAGAATAAGCAGAATCTGAAGTAGAAGAAAGAAAAAAAGCAGAAGAAGCAGAAGAGGAAGCAGCAGGAGAAGCAGAAGCAGAAGAAGGAGAAGGAGAAAGAGAAGGATTTGGAGTAGAAGAAACAGAAGGATAAGCAGAAGCAGAAAGAGAAAGAGAAGGAGAAGCAGGAGAAGCAGAAGCAGGAGAAGCAGAAGCAGAATGAAAAGAAGAAGAAGGAGAAATTGAAACAGAAGAAGATGCAGAAGGAGAAGCAGAAGCAGAAGGAGAAGCAGAAGAAGGAGGAGAAGGAGAAGCAGAAGGAAAATCATAAAGAGAAACAGAAGGAGAAGAAGGAGAAGCAGAAGCGGGAGAAGCAGAAGGAGAAGAAATAGAAGAAGGAGAAGAAACAGAAGGAGAAGCAGAAACAGAAAGAGATGCAGAAATAGAAGCAGAAGAAGAACCTGAAGCCGGAGGAGAAGCAGAAGAAGCAGAATCTGGAGAAGAAGAAGGAGAACCAGAAGGAGAAGCAGAAGCAGAGAGAGAAGAAAAAGCAGAAGGAGAAGCAGAAGAGACAGAAGAAGCAGAAGCAGTAGCAGAAGAAGCTGAAGATGCAGAAGCAGAAGGAGAAGCAGAAGGAAAAGCAGAACAAGAAGGAGAAGGAGAAACAGAAGGAGAAGCACAAGGAGAAGCAGGAAAAGGAGAAGAAGCAGTAGCAGACGGAGAAGGAGAAGCAGAAGTAGAAGAAGAAGCATAAGGACAAGCACAAGCAGAAGGAGATGCAGAAGGAGAAGCAGGAGAAGCAGAAGAAGCAGAAACAGAAGGAGTAGAAGAAGAAGCAGAAGAAGCAGAAGCAGAAGCAGAAAGAGAAGCAGACGAAGAGAAGCAGAACGAGAAGCAGGAGAAGCAGAAGAAGAAGAAACAGAAGAAGGAGAAGTAGCAGAAGCAGAAGGAGAAGCAGAAGGAGAAGCAGAAAGTGAAGCAGAAACAGAAGGAGAAGCAGAAAGAGAAGGAGGGGAAGCAGAAGAAGCAGAAGCATAAGAATCCGAAGAAGCAGAAGCAGAACCTGAAGCAGGAGAAATAGAAGAAGCAGAATCTGGAGAAACAGAATGAGAAGCAGAATGAGAAGCAGAAGCAGAAGCAGAAAGAGAATCAAATGCAGAAGTAGAAGCAGAAGAAACAGAAGAAGAAGAAGCAGTAGTCGTTGTAGCAGAAGCAGAAGGAGAAGCAGTAGGAAAAGCAGAAGAACGAGAAGGAGAAGTAGAAGCAGAAGGAGAATCAGAAGGAGAAGCAGAAGAAGGAGAAGGAGAAGCAGAAGCAGAAGAAGCAGCAGAAGGAGAAGCAGAAGCAGAAGAAGATGCAGAAGGAGAAGCAGAAGAAGCAGAAGCAGAAGAAGAAGCAGAAGTAGGAGAAGGAGAAGGTGAAGAAAGGGCAGCAGAAGCAATAGGAAAAGCAGAAGGAGAAGCAGAAGAATGAGAAGAAGAAAGAGAAGCAGGAAAAGCACAAATGCAGAATCAGGAGAAGCAGCAGCAGGAGAAGCAGAAGCAGAAGAAGATGCAGAACGAGAAGCAGGAGAAGCAGAAGAAGCAGAAGCAGAAGGAGAAGCAGAAGTAGGAGAAGGAGAAGGAGAAGGAAGGGGAGCAATAGGAGAAGCAGAAGTAGAATGAGAAGCAGAAAGAGAAGCAGTAGAAGCAGAAGAAGCAGGAAAAGCAGAAGCAGAAGAAAGAGAAGAAGAAGAAATAGAAGAAGAAGAAGAAGAAGAAGAAGAAGAAGAAGAAGAAGAAGAAGAAGAGGAAGAAGAAGAAGAAGAAGAAGGAGCAGCATAAGGAGAAGCATAGGGAGAAGCATAAGGAGAAGCAGTAGTAGCAGAAGCAGGAGAAGCAGAAGCAGAAGAAAAAGAATAAGCAAAAGAAGCAGAAGCAGAAGCAGTGGGAGAAGCAGAAATAGGAGAAGGAGAAGGAGCAGAAGAAGGAGACGCAGAAGCAGAAAGAGAAGCAGAAACAGAAGGAGAACAAGAAGGAGAAGCAGGAGAATTAGAAGTAGCAGGAGTAGAAGCAGAAAGAGGAGAAGAAGGAGAAGCAGAAGTAGAATCAGAAGAAACAGAAGAAGAAGAAGCAGAAGAAACAGAAGCAAAAGAAACAGAAGGAGAAGAGCAGAAGAAGAAGCAGAAGGAGAAGAAGAGGCAGAAGGAGAAGCAGAAAGAGAAGCAGGATAAGCAGAAGATGCAGGAGAAGTACAAGAAGAAGATGAAGAAGGCGAAAGAGAAGGATTAGGAGTAGGAGAAGCAAAAGGATAAGCAGAAGCAGAAAGAGACGCAGAAGGAGAAGCAGCACGAGAAGTAGGAGAAGCAGAAGCAAGAGAATCAGAAGAAACAGAAGACGCAGAAACAGAATGAGCAGCAGCAGAAGAAATTGAAGCAGAAGCAGAAGGAGAAGCAGAAGCAGAAGGAGAAGCAGAAGAAGGAGAAGGAGAAGAAGAAAGAGAAGCAGAACGAGGAGCAGGAGAAGCAGAAGCAGGAGAAGCAGAAGCAGAAGAAACAGAAGGAGAAGAAGCAGAAGAAGAAGAAGAAGCAGAAACAGAAGGAAAAGCAGAAAGAGAAGCAGGAGAAGCAGAAGCAGAAGAAGCCGAAGAAGCAGAAGCAGAACCTGAAGCAGAAGGACAAGCAGGAGAAGCAGAAGAAGCAGAATCTGGAGAAGCAGAAAGAGAAGCAGAAGCAGAAAGAAAAGCAAAAGCAGAAGGAGAAGCAGAAGGAGAAGCAGAAGAAACAGAAGAAGCAGAGGCAGTAGCAGAAGAAGCAGAAGATGCAGAAGCAGAAGGAGAAGCAGAAGTAAAAGCAGAAGAACGAGAAGGAGAAGGACAAACAGAAAGAGAAGCAGAAAGAGAAGCAGAAGAAGAAGTAGAAGGAAAAGCAGCAGGAGAAGCAGAAAGAGCAGCAGAAGGAGAAGCAGGAGATGCAGAAACAAGAGAAGCAGAATCAGAACAAACAGGAGAAGGACAAGAAGCAGAAGCAGAAGGAGAAGCAGAAACAAAAGGAGAAGCAGAAAGAGAACGAGGGGAAGCAGAATAAGGAGAAGCAGGAGAAGCAGAAGAAGCAGAATCTGGAGAAGAAGAAGGAGAACCAGAAGGAGAAGCAGAAGCAGAAAGAGAAGCAAAAGCAGAAGGAGAAGCAGAAGGAGAAGCAGAAGAAACAGAAGAAGCAGAATCAGTAGCAGAAGAAGCTGAAGATGCAGAACCAGAAAGAGAAGCAGAAGGAATAGCACAAGAACGAGAATGAGAAACAGAAGGAGAAGCAGAAGGAGACGCAGGAAAAACAGAAGAAACAGAAGCAGACGGAGAAGAAGGAGAAGGAGAAGCCGAAGCAGAAGAAGAAGCAGAAGGAAAAGCACAAGCAGAAGGAGATGCAGAAGGAGAAGCAGGAGATGCAGAAGAAGCAGAAGCAGAAGGAGAAGAAGAAGGAGAAGAATCCGAATCAGAAGAAGCAGAAGGAGAAGTAGAAAGAGAAGCCAACGAAGAGAAGCAGAACGAGAAGCAGGAGAAGCAGAAGAAGCAGAGCGTGAGAAGCAGAAGCAAAAGAAACAGAAGAAATAGAAGGAGCAGAAGCAGAAGGAGAAGCAGAAGCAGAAGGAGAAGCAGAAAGAGAAGCAGGAGAAGCAGAAGAAGCAGGAGAAGCATAAGCAGAAGAAACAGGAGAAGCCGAAGAAGCAGAAGCAGAATCTGAAGCAGAAGGAGAAACAGAAGAAGCACAATCTGAAGCAGAAGCAGAAGAAACAGAAATAGTAGAATAAGCAGAAGCAGAAGCAGCAGGAGAAGCAGAAGAAGAAGATGGAGAAGGCGAAAGAGGAAGATTAGGAGTAGGAGAAGCAAAAGGATAAGCAGAAGCAGAAAGAGAGGCAGAAGGAGAAGCAGCACGAGAAGTAGGAGAAGCAGGAGAAGAAGAAGCAGGAAAAGCAGAAGAAACAGAAGACGCAGAAGCAGAATGAGAAGCAGAAGGAGAAATTGAAGCAAAAGCAGAAGCAGAAGAAGGATAAGGAGAAGCAGAAAGAGAAGCAGAAAGAGAAGCAGAACAAGAAGCAGGAGTAGCAGAAGCAGGAGAAGCAGAAGCAGAAGAAACAGAAGAAGGAGAAGAAGCAGAAGCAGAAGGAGAAGCAGAAACAGAAGGAAAAGCAGAAAGAGAAGCAGGAGAAGCAGAAGCAGCAGCAGCAGGAGAAGCAGAAGCAAAAGAAGCCGAAGAAGAAGAAGCAGAACCTGAAGCAGAAGGAGAAGCAGGAGAAACAGAAGAAGCATAATCTGGAGAAGCAGAAGGAGAAGCAGAAGGAGAAGCAGAAGCAGAAAGAGAAGCAAAAGCAGAAGGAGAAGCATAAGGAGAAGCAGAAGAAACAGAAGAAGCAGAGGCAGTAGCAGAAGATGCAGAAGATGCAGAAGCAGAGGAGAAGCAGATGGAAAAGCAGAAGTACGAGAAGGAGAATGAGAAACATGAGAAGCAGATAGAGAAGCAGATGAAGGAGCGGACAAGGAGAAGGAGAAAGAGAAGCAGAAAGAGAAGCAGAACGAGAAGCAAGAGAAGCAGAAGCTGGAGAAGCCGAAGCAGAAGAAACAGAAGAAGGGGAAGAAGCAGAAGCAGAAGGAGAAGCAGAAACAGAAGGAAAAGCAGAAAGAGAAGCAGGAGAAGCAGAAGAAGCAGCAGCAGGAGAAGCAGAAGCAGAAGAAGCCGAAAAAGCAAAAGCAGAACCTGAAGCAGAAGGAGAAGCAGGAGAAGCAGAAGAAGCAGAATCTGGAGAAGCAGAAGGAGAAGCAGAATCAGAAAGAGAAGCAAAAGCAGAAGGAGAAGGAGAAAAAAACAGAAGAAGCAGAGGCAGTAGTAGAAGAAGCAGAAGATACAGAAGAAGAAGGAGAAGCAGAAGGAAAAGTAGAAGAACTACAAGGAGAAGGAGAAGGAGAAACAGGAGTAGAAGCAGAAAGAGAAGCAGAAGAAGGAGCAGTAGAAGGAAAAGCGGCAGGAGAAACAGAAAGAGCAGCAGAAGGAGAAGCAGGAAATGCAGAAATAGGAGAAGAACAAGGAGAAGAAACAGGAGAAGGACAAGAAGCAGAAGCAGAAGGAGAAGCAGAAAGAGAAGGAGGGGAAGCAGGAGAAGCAGAAGCATAAGAATCATAAGAAGCAGAAGCAGAACCTGAAGCAGAAGGAGAAGCAGGAGAAGCAGAAGAATCAGAGTCTGGAGAAGCAGAATGAGAATCAGAAGGAGAAGCAGAAGCAGAAAGAGAATCAAAAGCAGAAGGAGAAGCAGAATAAACAGAAAAAGTAGAAGCAGTAGCAGTTGTAGCAGAAGCAGTAGGAAAAGCAGAAGAACAAGAAGGAGAAGGAGAAACAGAAGGAGAAGCAGAAGGAGAAGCAGAAAGAGAAGCAGGTAAAGCAGAAGAAGAAGAAGAAGAAGCAGAAAAAGCAGAAGCAGAAGGAGAAGCAGGAAAAGCAGAAGAAGCAGAAGCAAAAGGTGAAGCAAAAGAAGGAGAAGGAGAAGCAGACGCAGAAGAAGAAGCATAAGGACAAGCACAAGCAGAAGGAGATGCAGAAGGAGAAGCAGGAGAAGCAGAAGAAGCAGAAGCTGAAAGAGAAGCAGAAGTAGGAGAAGGAGAAGGAGGAGAAGCAGAAGCAGAAGGAGAAGCAGAAGCAGAATGAGAAACAGAAAGAGAAGCAGGATGAGGACAATAAGCAGAAGCAGGAGAAGCCGAAAGAGAAGAAGCAGAAACAGAAGCAGAAGGAGAAGAAGAAGCAGAAGGAGAAGCAGGAAAGGCAGAAGAAGCAGAAGCAAAAGGTGAAGCAAAAT
>NW_012290338.1:0-7049 GCF_000151885.1 Dipodomys ordii | reverse complement strand
GGCACACAGTGGGGACACAGAGGGACACAGCGGGGACAGAGCGGGACACAGCCGGACACAGCGCGACACAGCGGGGGACACAGCGGGACACAGTGGTGGACCCAGAGAGGACACAGCGGGACACACCGGGGAACACAGCGAGGACACAGCGGGGGACACAGCGGGGGACCCAGCGGGACCCAGCGGGGAACAGATCGAGGACACAGCGGGACACAGCGGGACACAGAGTCGATACAGCGGGGACACAGCGTTACAAGGCGTGGTACATAGCTGTGGACACAACGGGACACAGTGGGGGCACAGCCGGACTCAGCGGGACACAGTGGGACACAGCAGGGACAAAGCGTGAGACACAGCGGGGGACAGAGACAGAGACAGCAGGGGACACAGCGAGGAAACAGCGGGACACAGCGGTGAACCAGCGGGGACTCAGCGGGGGACACAGCGGGGGACACAGCAAGGACAGAGCGGGACACAGTGGGGGACACAGCAGGACATAGCGGGGGACACAGCGGGGGAAACAGCGGGACACAGCAGGACACAGCGGGGACACCACGGGACACAGTGTGAAACAGTGGGCCACAGCGGGACACTGCGGGGACACAGCAGGACAAAGCGGGGGACACAGCGGGACACAGCGGGACAAAGCGGGGGACACAGCGGGACACAGCGGAGACAGAGACGGGCCACAGCGAGACACAGCGGTGACACAGCTGGACACAGCGGGGTACACAGCGGGACACAGCGGGCACACAGAGGGGACACAGCAGGACACAGCAGGACACAGCGGGGACAGAGCGGGGACACAGCGGGGGACCCAGCGAGGACATAGCGGGGGACACAGCGGGGGACACAGCGGGACACAGCGGGGAACACAGCGAGGACACAGCGGGACACAGCGGGACACAGTGTCGATACAGAGGGGACTCAGCGGAGGACACAGCGTGGGACACAGCGGGGGACAAAGCGGGAAACCACGGGACACAGTGTGACACAGCGGGACACAGCGGGGACACTGCGGGGACACAGCAGGATAAAGCGGGGGACACAGCGGGACACAGCGGGACACAGTGGGGGACACAGCGCGGGACAGCGTAGACAGAGAAGGGCCACAGCGGGACAGAGCGGGACACAGTTGGACACAGCGGGGTACACAGCGGGACACAGCGGGCACACTCGGGACACAGCGGCACAAAGCGGGACACAGTGGGGACACAGTGGGACACAGCGGGACAAAGCAGGGGACACAGCGGGACACAGCGGGGGACACAGAGAGGACACATTGGGACACAGCGGGGGACACAGTGAGGACACAGCGGGACACAGCCGGGGAAAAAGTGGGACACAGCGGGGACCCAGCAGTGGACACAGCAGGACACAGCGGGGGACACAGCCGGACACAGCAGGGGAAACAGTGGGGGACACAGCGGGACACAGTGGGACACAGCGCGGGACACATGGGGGACACAGCGGGACACAGCGGGGACACAGCGGGACTCAGCGGGGGACACAGCACTATACAGCAGGACACAGTGGGGACACAGCAGGGACACAGCGGAAACACAGCTGGACAGAGCGGGGACACAGCTGGGGACACAACGGGACACATCTTGGGACACAGCGAGGACCCAGCGGAACACAGCGTGGGACACAGCGAGGACACAGCGGGACACAGCGGGGACACTGCAGGAACATAGCAGGACACAGCGGGGTACACAGCGGCACACAGCGGAGTACACAGCTGGGGACACAAAGGGACACATCGGGGGACACAGCGGGACCCAGCAGGACACAGCGTCGATACAGCGGGGACACCGCGGGACATAGCGGGGTACACAGCTGGGGACACAACGGGTCACAGCGGTGGACACAGCGAGGACACAGCGGGACACAGCGGGGGACACAGAGGGGTACACAGCGGGACACAGCGAGGAAAAAAGCGAGGCCACAGCAGAACACAGCGTGGGACACAGCGAGGAAACTGCGGGACACAGCGGGACACAGCGGCGATAAAGCAGTAGACACAGCGGGACACACTGGCTGACACGGCGGGACATAGCTGGGGACACAGGGAGGACACAGCGGGACCCAGTGGGACCCAGCGTCGATACAGCGGGGACACAGCGGGACACAGCGAGGTACACAGCTGGGGACACAACGGGCCACAGCGGGGGACACAGCAAGGACACAGCGGGACACAGCCGGACACTGCGGGAACATAGCGGGACACAGCGGGGGACACAGCGGAACACAGCGGAACACAGCTGGGGACTTAGCGGGGACACAGCGGGATACAGCGGGGGACACAGGGGGGACACAGCGTGACACAGCGGAACAAAGCAGGGGACAAAGCGGGAGACAGCGGGGGACACAGCGAGGACACAGCGGGACACAGCGGGACACAGCGGGGACAAAGCAGTAGACACAGCAGGACACAGTGGCAGACACGGCGGGACATAGCTGGGGACACAGGGAGGACACAGCGGGACCCAGTGGGACCCAGCGTCGATACAGCGTGGACACAGCGGGACACAGCGAGGTACACAGCTGGGGACACAACGGGACACAGCGGGGGACACAGCGAGGACACAGCGGGACACAGCGGGACAGTGCGGGAACATAGCGGGACACAGCGGGGTACACAGTGGAACACAGCGGGACACAGCTGGGGACATAGCGGGGACACAGCGGGACACAGCGGGGGAAACAGCGAGGACATAGCGTGACACAGCGGGGACACAGCGGGGGACAAAGCGGGAGACAGCGGGGGACATAGCGAGGACACAGCAGGACACAGCGGCCACAAAGAGGGGACTCAGCGGTGGACACAGCGGGGGACAAAGAGGGACAACACGGGACACAGTGGGACACAGTGGGACACAGCGGGACACTGCGGGGACACAGCAGGACAAAGCGGGGGACACAGCGGGACACAGCGGGCACACAGCGGGGACACAGCGGGACACAGCGGGACACGCGGGGACAGAGCGGGACACAGTCGGACACAGCGGGACACAGCGGGGGACACAGCGGGAGACAAAGAGGGACACCACGGAACACAGCGGGACACAGCAGGAAACAGCAGTGACACTGCGGGGACACAGTGGGACACAGCGGGGGACACAGCGGGACACAGAGGGGGACAGAGCGGGACACAGTGGGGGACACAGCCGGACACAGCAGGGGCAAGAGTGGGGGGCACAGCGAGACACAGAGTGACACAGCGAGGACACAGCGGGACAGAGCGGGACACTGCAGGGCACAGCGGGGGACACAGCGGGACACAGCGGGGGACAAAGCGAGGACACAGCGGAACACAGAGTGGGACACAGTGAGGACACAGCGGGACACAGCGGGACACAGCGGGACACAGCCGGGTCCCAGCAGTGGACACAGCGTGACACACCGGGGGAAACAGCGGGACACAGAGGGGGACATATGGAGGACTCAGCGGGACAAAGCGGGGACACAGCGGCGACTCACCTTGGGACACAGCGGGGGACAAAGCGGGACACCACAGAACACAGTGGGAAACAGCGGGACACAGCGGGGAAACTTCGGGGACACAGGGGGACAAAGCGTGGGACACATAGGGACACAGCAGGGGACACAGTGGGGGACACAGCGGGACACAGCGGGGAACAAAGCGAGGACACAGCGGGACCCAGCGGTACACAGCGTCGATACAGTGGGGACACAGCGTTACACAGCGTGGTACACAGCTGTGAACACAACCGGACACAGTGGGGGCACAGCGAGACACAGCGGGACACAGCGAGGACACAGCGGGACACAGCGCTGACACTGCGGGGGACACAGCGGGGGACACAGCGGGGGACACAGCCGAACACAGCGGGACACAGCGGGGGACACAGGGGGGACACAGCGGGACCCAGCGCGGGACACAGCGAGGACAAATTGGGACACAACGGGGACACAGCGGGACTCAGCGGGGGGACTCAGCGGGGGACACAGCAGTACACAGCGGGACACAGCGGGACACAGCGGGGGACACAGAGGGGTAAACAGCGGGACACAGCCGGGAACACAGCGAGGACACAGCGGGACCAAGCGGGACACAGCGTCGATACAGCGGGGACACAGCGGGACACAGCGTGGTACACAGCTGGGTACACAACGGGACACAGCGGGGGACACAGCGAGGACACAGCAGAACACAGCGTGGGAAACAGCGAGGACACAGCGGGACACAGCGGGACACAGTGGGGACACATCAGTAGACACAGCGGGACACAGCGAGGACACAGCGGGGACACAGCGGGGACACAGCGGCACCCAGCAGGACACAGCGGGGCACACAGCGGGACACAGCGGGACACAGCTTGGGACACAGCGGGAATACAGCAGGACACAGCCGGGGACACAACGAGGACACAGCGGGACACAGCGGGACAAGCGTGGGACAAAGCGGGAGATAGCAGGGGACACAGCGAGGACACAGCGGGACACAGTGGCGACACATAGAGGACTCAGTGGGGGACACAGTGGGGGACAGAGCGGGACACAGTGGGACCCAGCGGGGACAAATCATGAGACACAGCGGTGGACAGAGCGGGAGACAGAGGCGGACACAGCTAGGACACAGCGGGACACAGCGGGGACAAAGAGGTGGCTCAGGGAGGCCACAGCGGGGGACAAAGCGGGACACCACGGAACACAGCGGGACACAGCGTGAAACAGCGGTGAACCTGCGGGGACACAGCGAGACACAGCAGGGGACACAGCCGGACACAGCGGGGACACAGCGGGGACACAGCGGGGACACAGCGGGACCCAGCAGGCCACAGCGGGACACAGCAGGACACAGCGGGGGACACAGCGGGACACAGCGGGGGACACAGCGGGACACAGCGGGGACACAGAGGGGACTCAGCAGGGGACATAGCGGGGGACAAATCGGGACACCATACGACACAGTGGGACACAGCGGGACACAGCGGGGACACTGCGGGGACACAGCGGGACAAAGCGAGGGACCCAGCGGGACCCAGCGGGACACAGCAGGACGCAGCGGGGAAACAGCGGGGACACAGTGGGACACAGCGAGGACACCGCGGGACACAGCGGGACACTGCGGGGCACAGCGGGCGACACAGCAGGACACAGCGGGGGACACAGGGAGGACACAGCGGAACACAGCATGGGACAAAGCGAGGACACAGCGTGAAACTGCGAGACACAGCGGGACCCAGCGGGGACCCAGCAGTGGACACAGCGGGACACAGCGGGGGACAAAGCGGGACACCACGGAACACAGCAGGACACAGCGTGAAACAGCGGTGAACCTGCGGGGACACAGCGGGACACAGCGGGGGACACAGCGGGACACAGCGGGGGACACAGCAGGGACACAGTGGGACACAGTAGGACACAGCGTGGGACAAAGCGGGAGACAGCGCAGGACACAGCGAGGACACAGCTGGACACAGCGGGGACACAGAGGGGACTCAGCAGGGGACACAGAGGGGAAAAAGCGGGACACCACGGGACACAGTAGGACACAGCGGGACACAGCGGGGACACTGCGGGACACAGCCGGGTGACACAGCGGTGGACAGCGGGGGAAAGAGAAGGGACACAGCGGGACACAGAGGGGACACAGCTGGACACAGAAGGGTACACAGCGGGGCACAGCGGACACACAACAGGGACAGAGCTGGACACAGAGGGACACAGAGGGGACAGAGCGTGACACAGCGGGACACAGCGGGACACAGCGGGGAACACAGGGAGGACATAGCGGGACCCAGCGGGACCCAGCGCCGTTACAGCGGGGACACAGCGGGACACAGCGGGGTGCACAGCTGGGGACACAACGGGACACTCGGGGGACACAGCGAGGACACAGCGGGACACAGCGGGGACACAGCAGGGACACTGCAGGAACATAGTGGGACACAGCGGGGTACACAGCGGGACACAGCGGTGACACAGAGGGGACTCAGCGGGACAAAGTGGGGGACACAGCGGCACACATCGGGACACAGTGGGGGACACAGCAGGGGACAGCGGAGACAGAGAGGGGCGAAAGCGAGACACAGCGGTGATACAGCTGGACACAACGGAGTACACAGCGGGACACAGCGGGCACACAGCGGGACACAGCAGGGACCGAGCTGGACATAGCAGGACACAGCGAAACACAGCGTGGGACACAGCGGGACACAGCGGGGGACCCAGCGAGGACACAGCGGGACACAGCGGGGGACTCAGCTGGTGACACAGAGGGACACAGCGGGGAACACAGCGAGGACACAACGGGACCCAGCAGGACACAGAGTCGATACAGTGGGGACACAGGGTTACACAGCGTGGTACCCAGCTGTGGACACAAAGGGACAGAGTGGGGGCACAGCGAGACACAGCGGGACACAGCGAGGACACAGCGGGACACATTGGTGACACAGCGGGGAAAACAGCAGGACACAGCAGCGGACACAGCGGGGGACACAGCGCGACACAGCAAGACATAGCATGGACACAGCAGTAGACACATCGGGACATAGCGGGGGACACAGCTGGGGACACAACGGGACACAGCGGTGGACACAGCGAGGACACAGCAGGACCCACCGGGACCCAGCGGGGGACACAGAGAGGACACAGCAGGACACAGTGGGGGACACAGCGAGGACAAAGCGGGGGACACAGCGGGACACAGCGGGGAACACAGCGAGGACACAGCGGGACCCAGCGGGACACAGCGTCGATACAGCGGGCACACAGCGTTACACAGCGTGGTACTCAGCTGTGGACACAACGGGACACAGTGGGGGCACAGCCGGACACAGCGGGACACAGTGGGACACAGCGTTGACAAAGCGTGAGACACAGCGAGGGACAGAGCGGGAGACAGCGGGGGACACAGCGAGGACACAGCGGGACACAGCGGTGAAACAGCAGGGACTCAGCGGGGGACACAGCGGGAGACAAAGAGGGACACCACGGAACACAGCGGGACACAGCGGGACACAGCGGGGGACACAGCGAGACACGGCGGGGACAAAGCTGGACACAGCGGGGTACAT
>NW_012290337.1:0-3734 GCF_000151885.1 Dipodomys ordii | reverse complement strand
TCAAGCGGGACACAGCGTCGATACAGCGGGGACACAGCGGGACACAGCGGGGTACACAGCTGGGTACACAACGGGACACAGCGGGGGACACAGCGAGGACACAGCAGAACACAGCATGGGAAACAGCGAGGACACAGCGGGACACAGCGAGACACAGCGGGACACAGTGGGGACACAGCAGTAGACACAGCGGGACACAGCGAGGACACAGCGGGGACACAGCGGGGACACAGCGGCACCCAGCAGGCCACAGCGGGGCACACAGCGGGACACAGCGGGACACAGCTTGGGACACAGCGGGAACACAGCAGGACACAGCCGGGGACACAACGAGGACACAGCGGGACACAGCGGGGGACAGAGCGAGGACACATTGGGACACATTGGGACACAGCGGGACTCAGCGGGGGACACAGCAGTACACAGCGGGACACAGCGGGGACACAGCAGAGACACAGCGGAGGACACAGCGGGACACAGCGGGGGACACAGGGATGACACAGCGGTACCCAGCGGGACCCAGCGTCGATACAGCAGGGACACGCGGAACACAGTGGGGTACACAGCTGGGGACACAGCGAGGACACAGCGGGACACAGCGGGACACAGCGGGGACACTGCGGGAACATAGCAGGACGCAGCAGGGTACACAGCGGGACACAGCTGGGGACACAGCGGGGACACAGCGGGACACAGCGGAACACAGCGTGAGACAAAGCGGGAGACAGCAGGGGACACAGCGAGGACACAGGGGGACACAGCGGCGACACAGAGGGGACTCAGCGGGGGACAAAGCGGGAGACAGCGGGGGACACAGCGAGGACACAGCAGCACACAGTGGCCACAAAGAGGGGACTCAGCGGTGGACACAGCAGGGGACAAAGAGGGACACCACGGGACACAGTGTGACACAGTGTGACACAGCTGGACACTGCGGGGACACAGCAGGACAAAGCGGGGGACACAGCAGGACACAGCGGGCACACAGCGGGGACACAGCGGGACACAGCGGGGACAGAGCGGGACATAGTCGGACACAGCGGGACACAGCGGGGGACACAGCGGGAGACAAAGAGGGACACCACGGAACACAGCGGGACACAGCAGGAAACAGCAGTGACACTGCGGGGACACAGTGGGACACAGCGGGGGACACAGCGGGACACAGAGGGGGACAGAGCGGGACACAGTGGGGGACACAGCCGGACACAGCATGGGAAACAGTGGGGGACACAGCGTGACACAGCGAGGACACAGCGGGAAAGAGCGGGACACTGCAGGGCACAGCGGGGGACACAGCGGGACACAGCGGGGGACAAAGCGAGGACACAGCGGAACACAGGGTGGGACACAGTGAGGACACAGCGGGACACAGCAGGACACAGCGGGACACAGCCGGGTCCCAGCAGTGGACACAGCGGGACACAGCGGGGGACACAGCGGGACACAGAGGGAGACACATGGAGGACTCAGCAGGACAAAGCGGGGACACAGCGGCGACTCACTGGGGGACACAGCGGGGGACAAAGCGGGACACCACAGAACACAGTGGGAAACAGCGGGACACAGCGGGGAAACTGCGGGGACACAGGGGGACAAAGCGTGGGACACATAGGGACACAGCGGGGGACATAGTGGGGGATCCAGCGGTACACAGCGTCGATACAGCGGGGACACAGCGTTACACAGCGTGGTACACAGATGTGAACACAACGGGACACAGTGGGGGCACAGCGAGACACAGCGGGACATAGCGAGGACACAGCGGGACACAGCGCTGACACTGCGGGGGACACAGCGGGGGACACAGCGGGGGACACAGCCGGACACAGCGGGACACAGCGGGGGACACAGGGGGGACACAGCAGGACCCAGCGAGGGACACAGCGAGGACACATTGGGACACAGCGGGACTCAGCGGGGGACACAGCAGTACACAGCGGGACACAGCGGGACACAGCGGTGGACACAGAGGAGTAAACAGCGGGACACTGCGGGGAACACAGCGAGGACACAGCGGGACACAGCGAGACACAGAGGGACACAGTGGGGACACAGCAGTAGACACAGCGGGACACAGCGAGGGACACTGCAAGACACAGTGGGGAACACAGCGAGGACACAGCGGGGACACAGCGGGGACACAGAGGGACCCAGCAGGACACAGTGGGGCACACAGCGGGACACAGCTTGGGACACAGCGGGAACACAGCAGGACACAGCGGGGGACACAGCAAGGTCAGAGCGGGACACAGCGGACACAGCGTGGGACAAAGCGGGAGATAGCAGTGGACACAGCGAGGACACAGCGGGACACAGCGGCGACACATAGAGTACTCAGCGGGGGACACAGTGGGGAACAGAGCGGGACACAGCGGGACCCAGCGGGGACAAAGCGTGAGACACAGCGGTGGACAGAGCGGGAGACAGAGGCGGACACAGCGAGGACACAGCGGGACACAGTGGGGACACAAAGGTGGCTCAGGGGGGGCCACAGCGGGGGACAAAGCGGGACACCACGGAACACAGCGGGACACAGCGTGAAACAGCGGTGAACATGCGGGGACACAGCGGGACACAGCGGGGGACACAGTGGGACACAGTGGGGACACAGCAGGGACACAGCGGGACCACGCAGGACACAGCGGGACACAGCAGGAAACAGCGGGGGACACAGAGGGACACAGCGGGGGACACAGCGGGACACAGCGGTGACACAGAGGGGACTCAGCTGGGGACATAGCGGGGGACAAAGCGGGACACCACAGGACACAGTG
Source organism: Dipodomys ordii (assembly GCF_000151885.1). Classification (NCBI taxonomy): domain Eukaryota; kingdom Metazoa; phylum Chordata; class Mammalia; order Rodentia; family Heteromyidae; genus Dipodomys; species Dipodomys ordii. The sequence continues at coordinate 957 of NW_012290337.1, read as the reverse complement.
GGACACAGCAGGACACAGCGGGGACACTGCGGGGACACAGCGGGACAATGCAGGGGACACAGTGGGACACAGCGTGGGACAAAGCGGGAGACAGCAGGGGACACAGCGAGGACACAGCGGGACACAGCTGCGACACATAGAGGACTCAGCGGGGGACACAGTGGGGGACAGAGCGGGACACAGCGGGACACTGCGGGGCACAGCGGGGGACAAAGCGGGACACATCGGGGGACCCAGCGGGACACAGCGGGACACACCGGGACACTGTGGGGCACAGCGGGGGACACAGCGGGACACAGCGGGGGACACAGGGAGGACACAGCTTAACACAGCATGGGACAAAGCGAGGACACAGCGGGACACAGCGAGACACAGCGGGACACAGCGGGGACCCAGCAGTTGACACAGCGGGACACAGCGGGGGACAAAGCAGGACACCAAGGAACACAGCAGGACACAGCGTGAAACAGCGGTGAACCTGCGGGGACACAGCCGGGAACACAGCGAGGACACAGCGGGACACAGCGGGACACAGCGGGGAACAAAGAGAGGACACAGAGGGACCCAGCGGGACAGAACGTCGATAGAGTGGGGACACACCGGGACACAGCGGTGACACAACGGGACTCAGCGGGGGACACTGCGGGACAGAGAGGGACCCAGCGGGAACACAGCAAGGACACAGCGGGGGACACAGCGGGGGACACAGCGAGGGACACAGCGGGGGACACAGCAGGACACAGTGGGGAACACAGAGAGAGACACAGCAGGACCCAGCGGGACACAGCATCGATACAGCAGAGACACAGCGGGACACAGCGGGGTACACAGCTGTTGACACAACGGGACACAGTGGGGGACACAGCGGGACACAGCGGGACACAGCGGGGCACAGCAGGGAAAAAACGGGAGACAGAGTGGGGAACAGAGCAGGACACAGCGGGGGACACAAAGTGA
>NW_012290336.1:0-2729 GCF_000151885.1 Dipodomys ordii | reverse complement strand
AATAATAATAATCATCATCATCATAATCATGTCGTCATCATCTTCTCCTCTTCATGTCGTCGTCATCTTCTACATCATCGTCGTCGTCGTCATCATAGTCGTCGTCATCTTCGTCTTCATCATAGTCATCGTCATCATCATCTACATCTTCTTCTTCTTCTTCTTCTTCTTATTCTTCTCTAACAGATGCTTCTGCTTTTCCTGCTTCTTCTTCTTCTACTGCTTCTCTTTCTGCTTCTCATTCTGCTTCAGCTTCTCCTTCTGCTTCTCCTATTGCTTCTGCGGCTCTTCCTTCTCCTTCTCCTACTTCTCCTTCTCCTTCTGCTTCTGCTTCTTCTGCTTCTCCTGCTTCTCCTTCTGCATCTTCTTCTGCTTCTGCTTCTCCTTCTGCTGCTTCTTCTGCTTCTGTTTCTCCTTCTGCTTCTCCTTCTGCTTCTTCTGCTTCTCCTTCTGCTTCTCCTTCTGTTTCTCCTTCTGTTTCTCCTTCTCCTTCTCGTTCTTCTGCTTTTACTTTTGCTTCTCCTCCTGCTTCTGCTGCAACTGCTACTGCTTCTGTTTCTTCTGTTTCTTCCGCTTCTCCTTCTCCTTTTGATTCTCTCTCTGCTTCTGCTTCTCCTTCAGCTTCTCATTCTGCTTCTCCCGATTCTGCTTTTTCTGCTTCTCCTGCTTCTCCTTCTGCTTCAGGTTCTGCTTCTGCTTCTTCGGATTCTTATGCTTCTGGTTCTCCTGCTTCTGCTTCTTCTGCTTCCCCTCCTTCTCTTTCTGCTTCTCCTTCTGTTTCTGCTTCTCCTTCTGCTTCTGCTTCTGCTTCTTGTCCTTCTCCTGTGTCTTCTGCTTCTGTTTCTCCTGCTTCTGCTTCTTCTGCTTTTCCTGCTTCTCTTTCTGCTTCTCCTTCTGCTTCTGCTCCTCCTTCTGCTTCTGCTCGTTCTATTTCTTCTGTTTCTTCTTCTTCTTCTTCTCCCGCTCTGCTTCTTCTGCTTTCCTGCTTCTCGTTCTGCTTCTCTTCGTCGGCTTCTCTTTCTACTTCTCCTTCTGCTTCTTCTGATTCTGCTTCTTCTCCTTCTGCTTCTCCTTCTGCTTCTGCTTCTTCTGCTTCTCCTGCTACTCCTTCTGCATCTCCTTCTGCTTGTGCTTTTCCTTCTGCTTCTTCTTCTGCTTCTGCTTCTCCTTCTTCTGCTTCTCCGTCTGTTTCTGCTTCTTCTGTTTTTCCTGCTTCTCCTTCTGCTTCTCATTCTTCTTCTCCTTCTGTTTATCCTTGTCGTTATTCTGCTATTCCTTCTGCTTCTCTATCTTCTGCTTCTCTATCTGCTTCTGCATCTTCAGCTTCTTCTGCTACTGCTTCTGCTTCTGCTTCTTCTGTTTCTTCTGCTTCTCCTTCTGCTTCTGCTTCTCTTTCTGCTTCTGCTTCTCCTTCTGGTTCTCCTTCTTCTCCAGATTCTGCTTCTTCTGCTTCTCCTTCTGCTTGAGGTTCTGCTTCTGCTTCTTCAGCTTCTTCTGCTTCTATTTCTGCTTCTCCTTCTGTTTCTGCTTCTCTTTCTGCTTCTGCTTCTTATCCTTCTTCTATTTCTTTTGATTCTGCTTCTCCTGCTTCTGCTTCTCCTGCTTCTCCTTCTGTTTCTCTTTATGCTTCTCCTTCGTCTGCTTCTACTTCTGCTTCTGCTTCTGCTTCTCCTTCTGCTGCTCTTTCTGCTTCTCCTGCTGCTTTTCCTTCTCCTGCTCCTTCTTCTGCTTCTCTTTCTGCTTCTCCTTCTGTTTCTCCTACTCCTTCTCCTTCTCGTTCTTCTGCTTTTCCTTCTGCTTCTCTATCTGCTTCTGCCTCTTCTGCTTCTTCTGCTACTGCCTCTGCTTCTTCTGTTTCTTCTGCTTCCCCTTCTGCTTCTCCTTCTGCTTTTGCTTCTCTTTCTGCTTCTGCTTCTCCTTCTGCTTCTCCAGATTCTGCTTCTCCTTCTGCTTCAGGTTCTGCTTCTGCTTCTTCGGCTTCTTCTGCTTCTGCTTCTCCTGCTGCTGCTTCTTGTGCTTCTCCTGCTTCTCTTTCTGCTTTTCCTTCTGTTTCTGCTTCTCCTTCTGCTTCTGCTTCTTCTCCTTCCTATGTTTCTTCTGCTTCTGCTTCTCCTGCTTCTGCTTCTCCTGCTTCTCGTTGTGTTTCTCTTTCTGCTTCTCCTTCTCCTTCTTCTGCTTCTCCTTCTGCTTCTGCTTCTCCTTCTGCTTCTGCTTCTGCTTCAATTTCTCCTTCTGCTTCTCATTCTGCTTCTACGTCTTCTGTTTCTTCTGCTTCTCCTGCTTCTGCTTCTCCTGCTTCTCCTACTTCTCGTGCAGATTCTCTTTCTGCTTCTCTTTCTGCTTCTCCTTCTCCTTCTTCTGCTTCTTCTTCTGCTTCCGCTTCTCCTTCTGCTTCTGCTTCTGCTTCAATTTCTCATTCTGCTTCTCATTCTGCTTCTGCGTCTTCTGTTTCTTCTGTTTCTCCTACTTCTGCTTCTCCTGCTTCTCCTACTTCTCGTGCTGGTTCTCCTTCTGCGTCTCTTTCTGCTTATGCTTATCCTTTTGCTTCTCCTAATCCTAATCCTTCTCTTTCGCCTTCTCCTTCTCCTTCTTCCGCTTCTCCTGCTTCTCCTTCTGCATCTTCTTCTGCTTCTGCTTCTCCTTCTGCTGCTTCTTGTGCTTCTGCTTCTCCTTCTTCTGCTTCTCCCTCTGATTCTGCTTCTTATGCTTATTCTTTTCTTCTGCTCTGC
>NW_012290335.1:0-5877 GCF_000151885.1 Dipodomys ordii | reverse complement strand
CCCCTTCTCCTTCTCGTTCTTCTGCTTTTCCTTCTGCTTCTGCTGCAACTGCTACTGCTTCTGCTTCTTCTCTTTCTTCTTATTCTCCTTCTGCTTTTGATTCTCTTTCTGCTTCTGCTTCTGCTTCTACTTCAGCTTCTCATTCTGATTGTCCAGATTCTGCTTCTTCTGCTTCTCCTGCTTCTCCTTCTGCTTCAGGTTCTGCTTCTGCTTCTTCGGATTCTTATGCTTCTGCTTCTCCTGCTTCTGCTTTACTGCTTCCCCTCTTTCTCTTTCTGCTTCTCCTTCTGTTTGTGCTTTTCCTTCTGCTTCTTTTCCTTCTCCTGTTTCTTCTGCTTCTGCTTCTCCTGCTTCTGTTTCTTCTGCTTTTCCTGCTTCTCTTTCTGCTTCTCCTTCTTCTTCTCCTTCTGCTCCTTCTCCTTCTTCTGTTTCTTCTTCTTCTGCTTCTCCCGCTTCTGCTTCTTCTGCTTCTCCTGCTTCTCGTTCTGCTTCTCTTCGTCGGCTTCTCTTTCTATTTCTGCTTCTGCTTCTTCTGATTCTGCTTCTTCTTCTTCTGATTCTGCTTCTTCTCCTTCTTCTTCTCCTTCTGCTTCTTCTGCTTCTCCTGCTTCTCCTTCTGCATCTCCTTCTGCTTGTGCTTTTCCTTCTGCTTCTGCTTCTCCTTCTTCTGCTTCTCCGTCTGCTTCTGCTTGTTCTGCTTTTCCTGCTTCTCCTTCTGCTCCTCCTTCTGTTTCTCCTTCGCGTTCTTCTGCTATTCCTTCTGCTTTTCTTTCTGCTTCTGCATCTTCAGCTTCTTCTGCTACTGCTTCTACTTCTTCTGTTTCTTATGCTTCTCCTTCTGCTTCTCCTTCTTCTTTTGCTTCTCTTTTTGCTTCTGCTTCTCCTTCTGGTTCTCCTTCTTCTTCTCCAGATTCTTCTTCTTCTGCTTCTCCTGCTTCTCCTTCTGCTTCAAGTTCTGCTTTTGCTTCTTCGGATTCTTCTGCTTCTATTTCTGCTTCTCCTTCTGTTTCTGCTTCTCTTTCTGCTTCTGCTTCTTCTCTTTGTTCTATTTCTTCTGCTTCTGCTTCTCCTGCTTCTGCTTCTCCTGCTTCTCCTTCTGTTTCTCTTTATGCTTCTCCTTCTGCTTCTCCTTCTTCTGCTTCTACTACTGTTTCTGCTTCTCCTTCTGCATCTTCTTCTGTTTCAATTTCTCCTTCTTCTGCTTTTCTTTGTGCTTCTGCTTCTCCTGCTTCTGCTTCTTCTGCTTCTCCTGCTTCTCCTTCTCATTCTCCTTCTCTTTCTGCTTCTGCTTATCCTTCTGTTTCTCCTACTCCTAATCCTTCTCTTTCTCCTTCTCCTTCTTCTGCTTCTCCTGCTGCTTCTTCTTCTGCTTCTTCTGCTTTTTCTGTTTCTTCTTCTTCTGCTTCAGCTTCTGCTTCTTCTGCTTCTCCTTTTGCTTCTGCTTCTCCGTCTGCTTCTGCTTCTGCTCTTCTCCTTCTTCTGTTTCTTCTGCTTCTGCTTCTCCTGCTTCTTCTTCTTCTGCTTCTCCTACTTCTCCTTCTGCTTCTCCATCTCATTCTCCTTCTCCTTCAATTTCTCCTTCTTGTGCTTCTCATTCTCATTCTGCTTCTGCTTCTCCTACTTCTGCTTCTTCTGTTTCTCCTTCTGCTTCTCCTTCTGCTTCTCTTTCTGCTTCTGATTCTCCTTCTGCTCCTCCTACTCCTAATCCTTCTCTTTCTCCTTCTTCTGCTTCTCGTTCTGCTTCTGCTTCTTCTCCTTGTTCTGTTTCTTCTGCTTCTGCTTTTCCAGCTTCTGCTGCTTCTGCTTGTCCTTCTGCTTCAGGTTCTCCTTCTGCTTCTTGGGCTTCTTCTGTTTCTTCTGCTTCTGCTTCTACTGCTACTGCTTCTTCTGCTTCTTCTGCTTCTCTTTCTGCTTCTCCTTCTGCTTCTGCTTCTCCTTCTGCTCCTTCTCTTTCTTCTGTTTCTTCTTCTTCTGTGTCTCCCGCTTCTGCTTCTTCTGCTTCTCCTGCTTGTCCTTCTCCTTCTGCTTCTCCTTCTCCTTCTTCTGCTTCTCTTTCTGCTTCTGCTTCTTCTGATTCTCCAACTTCTCCTTCTTCTTCTCCTTCTATTTCTGCTTCTCTTTCTGCTTCTGCATCGCCTTCTGCTTCACCTTCTGCTTCTCCTTCTCCTTCTTCTGTTTCTCCCTCTGCTTCTGCTTCTTATGCTTCTTCTTTTTCTTCTGGTTCTGCTTCTCCTGCTTCTGCTTCTTATGCTTCTACTGCTTCTTCTTCTTCTTCTTCTTCTTCTTCTTCTTCTTCTTCTGCTTCTTCTGCTTCTACTTCTCTTCCTGCTTCTGCTTCTCCTGCTTGTTTTCTGCTTCTTCTGCTGTTTTTTCTACTTCCCCTTCTGCTTCTCTTTTGGCTTCTCCTTCTGCTTCTGCTTCTTCTGTTTCTGCTGCCTGAATTTCTGGTTTTACTTCTTCTGCTGCTTCTCCTTCTGCTTCTGCTTCTCCTTCTGCTCCTTCTCTTTCTTCTGTTTCTTCTTCTTCTGCGTCTCCCGCTTCTGCTTCTTCTGCTTCTCCTGCTTGTCCTTCTCCTTCTGCTTCTCCTTCTCCTTCTTCTCCTTGTCTTTCTGCTTCTGCTTCTGCTTCTTCTGATTCTCCAAGTTCTCCTTCTTCTTCTCCTTCTGTTTCTGCTTCGCTTTCTGCTTCTGCATCTCCTTCTGCTTCACCTTCTGCTGCTCCTTCTCCTTCTTCTGTTTCTCACTCTGCTTCTGCTTCTTATGCTTCTTCTTTATCTTCTGCTTCTGCTTCTCCTGCTTCTGCTTCTTATGCTTCTTCTTCTTCTTCTTCTGTTTCTTCTGCTTCTCCTTCTGCTTTTTATTCTCTTTCTGCTTCTGCTTCTCCTTCTGATTCTCATTCTGCTTGTCCAGATTCTGCTTCTTCTGCTTCTCCTGCTTCTCCTTCTCCCTGAGGTTCTCCTTCTGCTTCTTCGGATTCTTATTCTTCTTCTTCTCCTGCTTCTGCTTCTTCTGCTTCCCCTCCTTCTCTTTCTGCTTCTCCTTCTGCTTCTGCTTCTTGTCCTTCTCCTGTTTCTTCTGCTTGTTCTTCTCCTGTTTCTGCATTTCCTGCTTCTCCTTCTGCTGCTCTTTCTGTTTCTCCTGCTGCTTTTCCTTCTACTGCTCCTTCTTCTGCTTCTTTTTCTGCTTCTACTCCTGTTTCTCCTTCTCCTTCTCCTTCTAGTTCTTCTGCTTTTCCTTCTGCTTCTCCTTCTGCTTCTGAATCTTCTTCTTCTTCTGCTAATGCCTCTGCTTCTTCTGTTTCTTCTGCTTCTCCTTCTGCTTTTGCTTCTCTTTCTGCTTCTGCTTCTCCTTCTGCTTCTCCAGATTCTGCTTCTTCTGCTTCTCCTTCTGCATCTTCTTCTGCTTCTGCTTCTCCTCCTTCTCCTTCTTCTGCTTCTCCTTCTGATTCTCCTTCTGCTTCTTCCTCTTCTGCTTTACCTGCTTCTCTTTCTGCTTCTCCTTCTACTTCTCCTTCTGTTTCTCCTTTTCCTTCCTGTTTTTCTGCTTTTCCTTCTGCTTCTGCTACAGCTGCTACTGCTTCTACTTCTTCTGTTTCTTCTGCTTGTCCTTCTGCTTTTGATTCTCTTTCTGCTTCTGCTTCTCCTTCTGCTTCTCATTCTGCTTCTCCAGATTCTGCTTCTTCTGCTTCTCCTGCTTCTCCTTCTGCTTCAGGTTCTGCTTCTGCGTCTTCGCATTCTTATGGTTCTGCTTCTCCTGCTTCTGCTTCTTCTGCTTTCCCTCCTTCTCTTTCTGCTTCTCCTTCTGTTTCTGCTTCTCCTTCTGCTTCTGCTTCTTGTCCTTCTCCTGTTTCTTCTGCTTTTGCTTCTCCTGTTTCTGCATCTCCTGCTTCTCCTTCTGCTTCTCTTTCTGCTTCTCCTGCTGCTTTTCCTTCTCCTGCTCCTTCTTCTGCTTCTCTCCCTGTTCCTCCTTCTGTTTCTCCTTCTCCTTCTCCTTCTCGTTCTTCTGCTTTTCCTTCTGCTTCTCCTTCTGCTTCTACTTCTTCTGCTACTGCCTCTGCTTCTTCTGTTTCTTCTGCTTCTCCTTATGCTTCTCCTTCTGCTTTTGCTTCTCTTTCTGCTTCTGCTTCTCCTTCTGCTTCTCCAGATTCTGCTTCTTCTGCTTCTCCTGTATCTCCTTATGCTTCAGGTTCTGCTTCTGCTTCTTCGGCTTCTTCTGCTTCTGCTTCTCCTGCTGCTGCTTCTTCTGCTGCTCCTGCTTCTATTTCTGCTTTTCCTTCTGTTTCTGCTTCTCCTTCTGCTTCTGCTTCTTCTCCTTTTTATGTTTCTTCTGCTTCTGCTTCTCCTGCTTCTGCTTCTCCTGCTTCTCGTTGTCCTTCTCTTTCTGCTTCTCTTTCTGCTTCTCCTTCTCCTTCTTCTGCTTCTGCTTCTGCTTCTCCTTCTGCTTCAATTTCTCCTTCTGCTTCTCATTCTGCTTCTGCGTCTTCTGTTTCTTCTGCTTCTCTTGCTTCTGCTTCTCCTGCTTCTCCTACTTCTCGTGCTGCTTCTCCTTCTGCGTCTCTTTCTGCTTCTGCTTATCCTTTTGCTTCTCCTACTCCTAATCCTTCTCTTTCGCCTTCTCCTTCTTGTTCTTCTGCTTGTCCTGGTGCTTCTGCTTCTGCTTATTCTACTATTTCTGTTTCTTCTGCTTCTGCTTCAGATTGTGCTTCTTCTGTTTCTCCTTCTGCTTCAGATTCTGCTTCTGCTTCTTCGGCTTCTCCTGTTTCTTCTGCTTCTGCTTCTCCTGCTTCTTCTGGTTCTCCTGCTTCTCTTTCTGCTTCTCCTTCTGCTTCTGCTTCTCCTTCTGCTTCTGCTTCTGCTCTTCTCCTTCTTCTGTATCTTTTGCTTCTGTTTCTTCTGCTTCTTCTTCTTCTGTTTATTCGATTCTACTTCTGCTTCTCCTTCTTCTCCTTCTCTTTCTGCTTCTACTTCTGCTTCTTCTGATTCTCCTGCTTCTCCTTCTTGTTCTCCTTCTGTTTCTGCTTCTCTTTCTGCTTCTGCTTCTCCTTCTGCTGCTCCTTCACCTTCTCCTTCTTCTGCTTCTCCCACTGCTTCTGCTTCTTTTGCTTATTCTTTTTCTTCTGCTTCTGCTTCTCCTGCTTCTGCTTCTACTGCTTCTCCTTATGCTTCCCCTTATGCTGCTGCTTCTTCTTCTTCTTCCTCTTCCTCTCCTTCTTTTTCGTCTTCTTCTTCTTCCTTTCTTTCTTCTGCTTCTGCTTTTCCTGCTTCTTCTGCTTCTACTGTTTCTCTTTCTGCTTCTCATTCTGCTTCTGCTTCTCCTTCTGCTTCTCCTATTGCTTCTGCTGCACTTCCTTCTCCTTCTCCTACTTCTGCTTCTCCTTCTGCTTCTGCTTCTTCTGCTAATCCTGCTTCTCGTTCTGCATCTTTTTCTGCTTCTGCTTCTCCTTCTGCTGCTTCTTCTGCTTCTGCTACTCCTTCTTCTGATTCTCCTTCTGATTCTCCTTCTACTTCTCTTTCTGCTGTTCCTTCTCCTTCTTCTGCTTCTCCCTCTGATTCTTCTTCTTATGCTTATTCTTTTTCTCCTGCTTCTGCTTCTTCTGCTTCTACTTCTTCTCCTTATGCTTCTCCTTCTCCTTCTCCTTCTTCTTCTTCTTCTTCTTCTTCTTCTTCTTCTTCTTCTTCTTCTTCTTCTTCTTCTTCTTCTCTTTCTTCTGCTTCTTCTTTTCCTGCTTCTTCTGCTTCTACTGCTTCTCTTTCTGCTTCTCATTCTGCTTCGGCTTCTCCTTCTGCTAATCCTATTGCTTCTGCGGCTCTTCCTTCTCCTTCTCCTACTTCTACTTCTCCTTCGCTTCTTCTGCTTCTCCTGCTTCTCCTTCTTCTTC
>NW_012290334.1:0-3841 GCF_000151885.1 Dipodomys ordii | reverse complement strand
ATCTGCTTTTCCCAGCTTCTGATGATTCTGCTTCTCCTTCTGCATCAGGTTCTCCATATAAATTATAAGACATAAAAAAGAATATTCAAAAAAAAATCTCCTGCTACTGCATCTTATGCTTCTCTATGTGCTTCTCAATCAGAAAAAAAATATAAAAACAATCTCCTTCTTCTGTTTCTTCATCTTCTTCTACTTCTCCCGCTTCTGCTTCTTCTGCTTCTCCTGCTTGTCCTTCTCCTTCTGCTTATCCTTCTCCTTCTTCTGCTGCTCTATCTGCATCTGCTTCTGCTTCTTCTGATTCTTCAACTTCTCCTTCTTCTTCTCCTTCTGATTCTGCTTCTCTTTCTGCTTCTGCATCTCCTTCTGCTTCACCTTCTGCTGCTCCTTCTCCTTCTTCTGTTGCTCCCTCTGCTTCTACTACTTATGCTTCTTCTTTTTCTTCTGCTTCTGCTTTTCCAGCTTCTGCTGCTTCTGCTTCTCCTTCTGCTTCAGGTTCTCCTTCTGGTTCTTGGGCTTCTTCTGTTTCTTCTGCTTCTGTTTCTCCTGCTACTGCTTCTTCTGATTCTCTTTCTGCTTCTCCTTCTGCTTCTGCTTCTCCTTCTCCTTCTTCTGTTTCTTCTTCTTCTGCTGCTTCTCCCGCTTCTGCTTCTTCTACTTCACCTGCTTGTCCTTCTCGTTCTGCTTCTCCTTCTCCTTCTTCTGCTGCTCTTTCTGCTTCTGCTTCTGCTTCTTCTGATTCTCCAACTTCTCCTTCTTCTTCTCCTTCTGTTTCTGCTTCTCTTTCTGCCTCTGCATCTCCTTCTGCTTCACCTTCTGCTGCTCCTTCTCCTTCTTCTGTTTCTCCCTCTGCTTCTGATACTTATGCTTCTTCTTTTTCTTCTGCTTCTGCTTCTCCTGCTTCTTCTGCTTCTCCTGCTTCTCTTTCTGCTTCTGCTTATCCTTCTGTTTCTCCTACTCCTAATCCTTCTCTTTCTCTTTCTCCTTCTTCTTCTTTTGCTTCTCCTGCTGCTTCTTCTTCTGCTTCTTCTGCTTTTTCTGTTTCTTCTTCTTCTTCTGCATCAGCTTCTGCTTCTTCTGCTTCTCCTTCTGCTTCTGTTTCTCCTTCTGCTTATGCTCTTCTCCTTCTTCTGCTTCTGCTTCTCCTGCTTCTTCTTCTTCTGCTTCTCCTACTTCTCCTTCTGCTTCTCCGTCCCATTCTCCTTCTCCTTAAATTTCTCCTTCTTGTGCTTCTCATTCTGCTTCTGCTTCTACTTCTCCTGCTTCTGCTTCTTCTGTTTCTCCTTCTGCTTCTCTTTCTGCTTCTAATTCTGCTTCTGCTCCTCCTACTCCTAATCTTTCTCTTTCTCCTTCTTCTTCTTCTGCTTCTCGTTCTGCTTCTGCTTCTTCTGCTTGTTCTGTTTCTTCTGCTTCTGCTTTTCCAGCTTCTGCTGCTTCTGCTTCTCCTTCTGCTTCAGGTTCTCCTTCTGGTTCTTGGGCTTCTTCTGTTTCTTCTGCTTCTGCTTCTCCTGCTCTGCTTCTTCTGCTTCTTCTGCTTCTCTTTCTGCTTCTCCTTCTGCTTCTGCTTTTCCTTCTGCTCCTTCTCGTTCTTCTGTTTCTTCTTCTTCTTCTTCGGCTTCTGCTTCTCCTGCTTGTCCTTCTCGTTCTGCTTCTCCTCCTTCTTCTGCTTCTCTTTCTGCTTCTTCTTCTGCTTCTTCTGATTCTCCAACTTCTCCTTCTTCTTCTCCTTCTGTTTCTGCTTCTCTTTCTGCTTCTGCATCTCCTTCTGCTTCACCTTCTGCTGCTCCTTCTCCTTCTTCTGTGTCTCCCTCTGTTTCTGCTTCTTATGCTTCTTCTTTTTCTTCTGCTTCTGCTTCTCCTGCTTCTGCTTCTTATGCTTCTACTGCTTTTTCTTCTGCTTCTGCTTATTCTGATTCTTCTGCTTCTACTTCTGTTTCTGCTTCTGCTTCTCCTACTTCTTTTTCTGCTTCTTCTGCTGCTTCTCCTTCTGCTGCTTCTTCTACTTCTCCTTCTGCTTCTCTTTTTGCTTCTCCTTCTGCTTCTTCTGTTTCTCCTGCCTGAATTTCTAGTTCTACTTCTTCTGCTCCTTCTCCTTTTGCTCTGCCTCTACTTCTGCTTCTGTATCTGCTTCTTCAGTTTCTTCTCTTTCGGCTTCTCCTGCTTCTGCTTCTTCTGCTTCTCCTGCTTCTCTTTCTGCTTCTCATTCCGCTTCTGCTTCTCCTTCTGCTTCTGCTTCTCCTCCTTGTCCTTCTCCTACTTCTGCTTCTCCCTCAGCTTCTGCTTCTTCTGCTTCTCCTGCTTCTCCTTCTGCATCTCCTTCTGCTTGTGCTTGTCCTAATGCTCCTTCTTCTATATCTGCTTCTCCTTCTCCTTCTTTTGCTTCTGCTTCTTCTGCTTTTCCTGCTTCTCCTTCTGCTTCTGCTTCTTCTGCTTCTCCTGCTTCTCCTTCTGCATCTTCTTCTGCTTCTGCTTCTCCTTCTTCTGCTTCTCCTTCTGATTCTCCTTCTGCTTCTTCTTCTTCTGCTTTACCTGTTTCTCTTTCTGCTTCTCCTTCTGCTTCTCCTTCTGTTTCTCCTTCTCCTTCTTGTTCTTCTGCTTTTCCTTCTGCTTCTCCTTCTGCTTCAGCTACAACTGCTACTGCTTCTACTTCTTCTGTTTCTTCTGCTTCTCCTTCTGCTTCTTCTTCTTCCGCTTTACCTGCTTCTCTTTCTGCTTCTCCTTCTGCTTCTCCTTCTGTTTCTCCTTCTCCTTCTTGTTCTTCTGCTTTTTCTTCTGCTTCTCCTTCTGCTTCTGCTACAACTGCTACTGCTTCTACTTCTTCTGTTTCTTCTGCTTCCCCTTCTGCTTTTGATTCTCTTTGTGCTTCTGCTTCTCCTTCTGCTTCTCATTATGCTTCTCCAGATTCTGCTTCTCCTGCTTCTCCTTCTGCTTCAGGTTCTGCTTCTGCTTCTTCGGATTCTTATGCTTCTGCCTCTCCTGCTTCTGCTTCTTCTGCTTCTCCTGCTTCTCTTTCTGCTTCTCCTTCTGTTTCTGTTTCTCCTTCTGCTTCTGCTTCTTGTCCTTCTCCTGTTTCTTCTGCTTCTGCTTCTCCTGTTTCTGCATCTCCTGCTTCTCCTTCTGCTGCTCTTTCTGCTTCTCCTGCTTCTCTTTCTGCTTCTCCTTCTGCTTCTGCTTCTCCTTCTCCTTCTGCTTCTGCTCTTCTCCTTCTTTTGTTTCTTTTGCTTCTGTTTCTTCTGCTTCTTCTTCTTCTGTTTCTTCTGATTCTACTTCTGATTCTCATTCTGCTTCTCCTTCTTCTCCTCTTTCTGCTTCTACTTCTGCTTCTTCTGATTCTCCTGCTTCTCCTTCTTGTTCTCCTTCTGTTTCTGCTTCTCTTTCTGCTTCTGCTTCTACTTCTGCTGTTCCTTCTCCTTCTCCTTCTTCTGCTTCTCCCACTGCTTCTGCTTCTTTGGCTTATTCTTATTCTTCTGCTTCTGCTTCTCCTGCTTCTGCTTCTTCTGCTTCTACTGCTTATCCTTATGCTCCTCCTTATGCTCCTCCTTATGCTTCTCCTTATGCTTCTTGTTCTTCTTGTTCTTCTTGTTCTTGTTCTTGTTCTTGTTCTTGTTCTTGTTCTTCTTCTTCTTCTTCTTCTTCTTCTTCTTCTTCTTCTTCTTCTTCTTCTTCTTCTTCTTCTTCTTCTTCTTCTTCTTCTCTTTCTTCTGCTTCTGCTTTTCCTGCTTCTTCTGCTTCTAATGCTTCTCTTTCTGCTTCTCATTCTGCTTCTGCTTCTCCTTCTGCTTCTCCTATTGATTCTGCTGCCCTTCAAACTCCTTCTCCTTCTCACTACTTCTGCTTCTCCTTC
>NW_012290333.1:0-2016 GCF_000151885.1 Dipodomys ordii | reverse complement strand
TCACAACGTCTATAAAAACTCTTATCTCCAATAAACTACTCAGAAAAAGCCAGAAGTGGTGTTGTGGCTCAATGGCAGAGTGCCAGCCTTTACAAAAATAACCTCAGGAGGCTGGGAAGGTGACTCAGTGGTAGAGCGCTTGCCTTGCATGCCTGAGGCCCTGGGTTCGATTCCTCAGCACCACATAAGCAAAAAGAAAAAAGCCAGAAGTGGCGCAGTGGCTCAAGTGGTAGAGCGCTAGCCTTGAGCTGAAGAGCTGAGGGACAGCGCCCAGGCCCACAACCGGACTCAAAAAAAAAAAAAAAACAATCTCAGGGACTATGCTCAGGCCCTGAGTTCAAGCTCCAAGACTGGCACAAAAGGAAACTGTCTCAATTTTATTTTACTTTTTCATTACAATGAAAGGCATTTGTAGATATTTAGCTTAGTATATATACATATAAAAATTGAAAATTCATGAAAATTATTTCCAACTATTCCTTAAGATGCTAATGAGCTACATACTCTTCCTTCCAGCATATCCCATTTAAAGAATTATGTCAGTCTAAATTATTATTCTTATTTGCTAGCTCTGAGCAAAGTCCCTAAGCTTTGTTTGCTCAAGGCTAGTGCTTTACTACTTGAGCCATTGAGCCCCTTTCAGCTTCTTCTGAGTAGTTTACTAGAGATAAGAATCTCATGGAGTTTTCTGCCTAGGCTGGCTTTGAACCACAATCCTCAGAGCTCAGCCTCCTGAGTAGCGAGGTTTATAGGTGTGAGCCACCAGAGCCCCACATGTCAGTCTAAATTTTGAAGAAAGAATATATAAATTAAGAGTTCTAAGCAATGGTATGCTAAACAACTGTGTATGTTTAGTATTTTGTCATAATATGGATGCTATCACTTTCAATTTACAATATTTTAATATTATCTATTCTATTCAAAGAAAATAGGGTAACAATGATCAAAATTCATTCTACTCAGAAACTAACATACTGAATTGGAACCTGTTTGTACAGCTACTTAGATATAATTAAAATTTTTCAGGGGCTGGGAATGTGGCTAAGTGGCAGAGTGTTTGCCTCTCATGCATGAAGCCCTGGGTTCAATTCCTCAGTACCACATAAACAGAAAAAGCAGGAATTAGCACTGTGGCTCAAGTGGTAGAGTGCTAGCCTTAAGTAAAAGAAGCTGAGGGAAGTGCCCAGGCCCTGTGTTCAAGGCCCACTAGTGCCAAAAAAAAAAAAAATCAAAACCTTTTATGGCAAGGTCAAATGCAGGAATGTCAACAACAGCAGTCTGACATCTCAAAAGAGTGCTCCCAAGCTACAATTAAGTGTGGGTAGAAAAAAGCAATAGGAAAGTCCAAAAAGCTGTTAACAAACTTCTTGTTTGTTATATCAGAAAACAAAGAAAAATATTCAGAAACAGGTTTAAGACCATAGCAAAAATAAGGTGGTCAAATGTCAACTCTGGAATATGTGTCTTAATGGTAAAGCACTAAATGTATCTATAGCCTTCAGCCCTGAAAATGCTACATTTCAAGTACACTGTACACCTCGGTTTGACACATTATTTGCCATATTTGTGGTATCATGCAGTCATTTGTGCTTGGAGAAACACTGAAGATACTTCTGTAGATAGCAGAAAGTAAGGACAGATCTAGTAGAACAGTAGAGACTTGTTAGATGCTGAGGAAATATGAAGGAACTGCGATAGTTCAGCTGTGAAAATAGGGGTGCTAGGTGCAGTGGCTTAGTCCGGTAATCCTCAATACTTAGAAGGCAGAGACTGGTGTGTGGATGGCTTACTGGATAGTGTAGACATCTTGTTTGTTTGGCAATCTCTGTTCATGTTCCTTCCAAATATTTACTGAATTTTTGTAGAATTGACTTTGAGGCAAGCACTCTACCACTGAGCCACCTTCCCAGTCTGGTAATTTTTTTTTTTGTCTTTTCTTTTTTGGTACTGGGGATCGAACCCAGGATGTTGCACTTGCTAGGAAGTGCTTTGCCACTGAGCTACATCCCAGCCCTG
>NW_012290332.1:0-5319 GCF_000151885.1 Dipodomys ordii | reverse complement strand
GCCACAGCGGAACATCGCAGGAACAAAGCGAGGACAGAGCGAGACACAGAGGTACACAGCGAGGGACACAGCGGGGGACAGTGGGGACAAACCGGGGAACAACGGAGACTCAGCGGGACACAGCTGGGACACAGCGGGGACACAGCGGCACAAAGCAGGGGACACAGTGGGACACAGCAGGGGATACAGCGAGGACACAGAGGAGACATAGGGCGACACTGCGGGACACAGCGGGACACAGCGGGGACACAGAGGGACATAGCAATTACACAGCTAGGACACACCAGGGACATAGCGGGACACAGCGGGGAAACAGCGGGGACACAGAGGGACAAAGCGGGGGACACAGAGGTGGACACAGCAGGACACAGCGGGACTCAGCGGAACAGAGCGGGACACAGCGAGAACACAACGGGACACAGCGGGACACAGCGGGAGACACAGCAGGGGACACAGCGGTACACAGCGGGGGACACAACGGGACACAGCGGGACACAGAGGGGACAAAGCAGGGGACAAAGCAGGGACACAGCGGGACACAGCGGGACAAAACGGGACACAGCTGGACACAGCGGGGACACAGCAGGGGACACAGTGGGACACAGCGAGGACACAGCGAGACACAGAGGGGACACAGTGGGGACACAGCAGAGGACAGCAGGGGGACACAGCGGGGACACAGCGGGGACACATCGGTACACAGCGGGACACAGCCGGTACACAGCAATACACAGGGGGACACAGCGGGAAACACAACCGGACACAGCGGGGGACACAGCGGGACACAGCGGGACACAGTGGGGGACAGTGGGGACTGAGCGGGACACAGCGGGGACACAGCGGGTGACACAGCAGGGCACAAAGTCAGACACCACGGGATACAGCGGAACATAGCGGGGACACAGCGGGGGACACAGCGGGTGACACAGCGGGGGACAGAGCGGTTGACAGCGGTGACACAGCTGGGGACAGCGGGGACACACCGGGACACAGCGGGGGACAGCGGGGACACAGGGGGGACACAGTGAGACACAGCGGGGGACACAGCGAGGACACAGCGTGGACAGAGGGGGGACACAGCGGGAAACAGAGGGACAAAACGGGTCACAGCGGGACACAGAGGGGGATACAGCGGGGGACAGCGGGGACACCCCTGGGGACAGCAGGGACACAGCAGGGGACTGCAGGGACACAGCGGTACACAGCGGGGACACATCGGGACACAGCAGCGACACAGCGGAACACAGCGGGGGACACAGCGGGACACAGCCTGGGACAGAGCGGGACACAGCGTGGATACAGAGGGACAGTGAGACACAGCAGTGACAAAGCGGCGAAACAGCGGGACACATCGGGACACAGCGGGACACAGCGGGGACACAGCGGGGGACAGAGGGGACACACCAGTGGACAACGGGGACACAGCAGGACAGCGCGGGGGTCACAGTGGGAAACAGCGGAGACACAGGGGGACACAGGAGGACACAGCGGGGACACAGCAGGGACACAGCGGGGGACACAGTGAGACACAGCTGGGACACAGAGGGACTCAGCGGTTACACAGCGAGGACACAACAGGGACAGAGCAGGACACAGCGGAGACACAGCGGGGACACAGCGGGACACAGTGAGGACACAGCGGGACACAGCGGGGGATACAGCGGGGGACAGCGGTGACACACCGGCAGACAGCGGGGACACAGAGGGGCGCAGAGGGACACAGCGGGGGACACAGCGGGACACAGCGGGACACATGGGGACACAGCGGGACACAGCGGGGGACACAGCAGGAAACAAATGGGGACACAGCAAGGACACAGCGGGACACAGAGAGAAAGAGCAGACACAGTGGGGGACACAGCGAAGACACAGCGGGACACAGAAGGACACACAGAGAGGACACCGCGTGACACATGGGGACACAGAGGGACACAGCGGGACACATCGGGTGACACAGATGGACACTGCGGGGTACACAGCGGGCCACAGCGAGACACAGCGGGCCACAGCAGGGACACAGGAGGGGACACAGCAGGACACAGCGGGACATAGCGGGACAAAGAGGGGACACAGCGGGGGACAGCAGGGAGACACAGCGGGGACACAGCAGGGACACAGCGGAACACAGTGGGGACACAGTGGGGGACAGCAGGGAGACATAGCGGGGACATAGCGGTACACAGCGGGACACAGGGGGTACACAGCAGGACACAGCTGGACACAGCGGGAAACACAACCGGACACAACGGGGGTCACATCGGGACACAGCGGGGGACACAGCGGGACAAAGCGGGACACAGTGGGGACAGAGTGGGACACAGCGGGGACACAGCGGGGGACACAGCGGGGACACAGCGGGGACACAGAGGGACACACCGGGGACACAGCGGGACACAGCAGCGACACAGCGGAACACAGCGGGGGACACAGTGGGACACAGCCTGGGACAGAGCGGACACAGCGTGGACACAGCGGGACACAGCGGGATACAGCGGGGACACAGCGGGGGACAGATTGGACACACCGGTGGACAACGGGGACACAGCAGGACAGCGCGGGGGTCACAGTGGGAAACAGCGGAGACACAGGGGGACACAGGGGGTGACACAGAGGGACACAGCGGGACACAGCGGGACAGAGCGGGGACACAGCGGGGACAAAGCGGGGGACACAGTGGAGGACACAGTGGGGGAAACAGCGGGGGACACAGCGAGGACACAGCAGGACACAGCGGGAGACACAGCAGGACACAGCAGGGTACACAGAGGCAGACACAGCGTACACATTGGGACACAGCGGGGACACAGCGGGACTCAACGGGAAAACAGCAGGACACAGCGGGGACACAGCGGGGACTCCGCGTGGGACACAGCGGTACACAGCTGGGGTCACAGCGAGGACACAGCGGAACACAGCGGGGGACACAGCGGGGGACATCGGGGACACACATGCAGACAGCGGGGACACAACGGGACACAGCGGGGGACATCGGGGACACAGCGGGACACAGCGGGACACAGAAGGGACACAGCACGGACACAGCGGGTCACAGCGGGGACACAGTGTGGGACACAGCGAGGACCCAGCGGGACACAGAGGGATACACAGAGAGGACACAGCGTGACACATGGGGACACAGCAGGACACAGCGGGGGACACAGAGAGGACACAGCAGGACACAAATGGGGACATAGCAAGGACACAGAGGACACAGCGGGAAAGAGCGGGACACAGCGGGGGACACAGCCGGGGACACAGCGGGACACAGCGGGGGACACAGCAGGGACACATCGGGCCACAGCGGGGACACAGAGGGATACACAGCGAGGAAACAGCGTGACACATGAAGACACAGCGGGACCCAGTGGGGGACCCAGCGAGGACACAGTGGGACACAAATGGGGACACAGCAAGGACACAGCAGGACACAGCGTGAAAGAGCGGGAAACAGCGGGGGACACAGCCGGGGACACAGCGGGACACAGCAGGGGACACAGCGGGGACACAAAGGGGGACCCAGCGGGACACAGCGGGACTCATCGGGGGACACAGCAGGACACTGCAGGGTACACAGCGGGACACAGCGGGACACAGCGGGATACAGCAGGGACACAGCAGGGGACACAGCAGGACACAGAGGGGAACAAAGGGGGCACACAGCGGGACACAGTGGGACACAGCGGGGTAAACAGCAGGACACAGCAAGGACACTGCAGGGGCACAGTGGGAAACAGTGGGACACAGCGGGGGACAATGCGGGACAAACCGGGATACAGGGGGACACAGCGGGGGACACAGCAGGGGACACAGAGCCGCACACAGCGGGAGAGAGTGGATCACAGCAGGGAAACAGCGGGGACACAGTGGGACATCGCGGGGACAAAGCAGGGACAGAGCGGGACACAGAGGTACACAGCGAGGGACACAGCGGGGACACAGCGGGGGACACAGTGGGGAACACAGCGGTAAACAGCGGGGGACACAGCGGGACTCATATGAGGACACATCAAAGGACACAGCGGGACACAGCGGGACACAGAGGGGACAAAGCAGGGGACAAAGCGGGGACACAGCGGGACACAGCGGGACAAAACGGGACACAGCTGGACACAGCGGGGACACAGCAGGGGACACAGCGGGGGACAGCGGGGACACAGCCGGACACAGCAGGACAGAGCGGGAAACAGCGGGGACACAGCAAGGACACAGTGGGACACAGCAAAGAACACAGCGGGACACAGCAAGGGACACAGGGGAATACAGCGGGACACAGCCGGACACAGCTGGGGACACAGCGGGTGACACAGCGGGGGAAAAAGCGGGAAACTGCGGGGGACACAGCGAGGACACAGCAGGACACAGCGGGGGACACAGCAGGACACAGCGGGGTACACAGAGGCAGACACAGCGGTACACATTGGGACATAGCGGGGACACAGCGGGAACACAGCAGGCCACAGCGGGCCACAGCGGGGACACAGCAGGACACAGCGGGACACAGCGGGGGACACACCGGGGGAGAGCAGGCACACAGCATGACACAGCGGGACACAGCGGGACACAGCGGGGGACACAGCATGGACACAGTGGGTCACAGCGGGGAAATAGTGGGGGACACAGCGGGGGACACAGCGGGATACAGAAGGACACAGCGAGGAAACAGCGGGACACAGGAGGACACAGCGAGGACACAGCGGGTACACAGCGGGGGACACAGTGGGACACAGCGGGGACACAGAGGGACTCAGCGGTTACACAGCGAGGACTCACCCGGGACACAGCAGGACACAGCGGAGACACAGCAGGGACACAGTGAGACACAGCGAGGACAAAGCAGGACACAACGTGGGATACAGCGGGGGAGAGCGGTGACACACCGGCAGACAGCGGGGACACAGCGGGACACAGTGGGACACAATGTGGGACACAGCGCGACACAGTGGGGGACACAGCGGGGACACATCGGGACACAGTGGGGACACAGCGGGACACAGCGTGACACATCGGGGGACACAGCAGGACACTGCGGGGTACACATGGCTACACAGAGGGACACAGTGGGACACAGAGGGAACAGAGCAGGGGACACAGCGGGAAAGCGCGGGACACAGCGGGGGACACAGCCGGGGACACAACGGGACACAGTTTGGGACACAGCGGGGACACAGCGGGACACAGCTGGGAAACAGCGGGGGACACAGTGGGACACAGCGGGGGACACAGCGGGACACAGTGGGGGACACAGTGAGGACACAGCGGGACACAAATTGGGAAACAGCAACGACACAGTGGGACACAGCGGGAAAGAGCGGGACACAG
>NW_012290331.1:0-4777 GCF_000151885.1 Dipodomys ordii | reverse complement strand
GGGGACACAGCCGGGGACACAGCGGGACACAGCAGGGGACACAGCGGGGACACAGCGGGACACAGTGGGGACACAGCGGGACACATCGGGGGACACAGCAGGACACTGCAGTGTACACAGCGGGACACAGCGGGACACAGCGGGATACAGCGGGGACACAGCAGGGGACACAGCAGGACACAGAGGGGAACAAAGGGGGCACACAGCGGGACACAGTGGGACACAGCGGGGTACACAGCGGGACACAGAAAGGACACTGCAGGGGCACAGTGGGAAACAGTGGGACACAGCGGGGGACAATGCGGGACAAACCGGGATACAGGGGGACACAGCGATGGACACAGCAGGGGACACAGATCTGCACACAGCGGGAGAGAGTGGAACACAGCAGGGACACAGCGGGGCCACAGAGGAACATCGCAGGAACAAAGAGAGGACAGAGCGAGACACAGAGGTACACAGCAAGGGACACAGCGGGAGACAGTGGGGACAAACCGGGGAACAACGGGGACACAGCGGGACACAGCTGGGACACAGCGGGGACACAGCGGCACACAGAGGGGGACACAGTGGGACACAGCAGGGGATACAGCGAGGACACAGAGGGGCCATAGGAGGACACTGCGGGACACAGTGGGACACAGCGGGGACACAGAGGGACATAGCAGTTACACAGCGAGGACACACCAGGGACACAGCGGGACACAGCGGGGAAACAGCGGGGACACAGCGAGACAAAGCGGGGGAAACAGAGGCGGACACAGCGGGACACAGCGGAACAGAGCGGGACACAGCGAGAACACAACGGGACACAGCGGGACACAGCGGGGGACACAGCAGGGGACACAGCAGGGACACAGCGGGTCACAGCGGGGACACAGTGTGGCACACAGCCAGGACACAGCGGGACACAGAAGGATACACAGAGAGGACACAGTGTGACACATGGGGACACAGCGGGACACAGCGGGGGACACAGAGAGGACACAGCGGGACACAAATTGGGACACAGCAAGGACACAGCGAGACACAGCGGCAAAGAGCGGGACACAGTGGGGGACTCAGCCGGGGACACAGCGGGACACTGCGGGGGACACAGCAGGGACACATCGGGTCACAGCAGGGACACAGAGGGACTCAGCTGGGGACACATCAAAGGACACAGCGGGTGACACAGTGGGGGAAACAGCGGGAAACAGCGGGGGACACAGCAAGGACACAGCAGGACACAGCGGGGGACACAGAGGCAGACACAGCGGTACACATCGGGACACAGCGGGGACACAGCGGGACACAGCGGGGACACAGCAGGACACAGCGGGGACACAGCGGGGACCCAGCGGGGGACACAGTGGGACACAACGGGGCCACAGAGGGACTCAGCGTTTACACAGCGAGGACGCACCAGGGACACAGCAGGACACAGCGGAGATAAAGTGGGGACACAGTGAGACACAGCGTGGACACAGCGGGACACAGCGGAGGACACAGCGGGGGACAGCGGTGACACACCGGCGGACAGCGGGGACACAGCGGGACACAGAGGGACACAGCAGGGGCACAGCGAGACACAGTGGGGTAAACAGCAGGGGACACAGCACGACAAAGCTGGGGACACAGCGAGGACACAGCGGGACACAGCGGGGGACACAGAGGGAGACAGCGGGGACACACATGCAGACAGCGGGGACACAACGGGACACAGCAGGGGACATCGGGGACACAGCGGGACACAGCGAGTCACAGTGGGACCCAGAAGGGACACAGCAGGGACATAGCGGGTCACAGCGGGGACACAGTGTGGGACACAGCCAGGACACAGCGGGACACAGAAGGATACACAGAGAGGACAAAGTGTGACACATGGGGACACAGCAGGACCCAGCGGGGGACCCAGCGAGGACACAGCGGGACACAAATGGGGACACAGCAAGAACACAGCGGGACACAGCGGGAAAGAGCGGGACACAGCCAGGGACACAGCAGGGGACACAGCGGGACACAGCGGGGGACACAGCAGGGACACAGCGGGGGACACAGCGGGACACAGCGGGACACAGCAGGGACACTGCTGGGGACACAGCGGGACACAAAGGGGGACACAGTGTTACACAGCGGGGACACAGCAGGGGACACAGCAGGACACAGATGGGAACAAAGTGGGCACACAGCGGGACACAGTGGGACACAGCGGGGTACACAGCGGGACACAGTGGGGACACAGCAGGGGCACAGTGGGAAACAGGGACACAGCAGGGGACAAAGCGGGACACACTGGGATACAGTGGGACACAGCGGAGGACACAGCAGGGGACACAGAGCCGTACACAGCGGGAGAGAGTGGACACAGCAGGGACACAGCGGGGACACAGCGGGACACAGCGGGGACAAAGCGAGGACAGAGCGGGACACAGAGGTACACAGCGAGGGACACAGCGGGGGACAGTGGTGACAAACCGGGGAACAACGGGGACACAGCGGGACACAGCTGGGACACAGCGAGGACACAGTGGGACACAGCGGGGGCACAGCGAGTACAAAACGGCACACAGCCGTATACAGCAGGACACAGAGGGGAACACAGCGGAGGACACAGCGGGACACAGCGGAGTACACAGTGGGACACATCGGGGATACAGCAGGGACACTGCGGGACACAGCGGGACAGAGCGGGGAACACAGCGGGATATATCAGGAGACAGAACGAGGACAAAGTGGGACACAGAGGGACACAGCAGGGGACACAGCAAGGCCACAGCGGGATACAGCGGTACACAGCGGGGGACACAGTAGGGGACAAAGCAGGACACAGGGGGACACAGCGGGGCCACAGCGGGGGACACAGCGGGACACAAAGGGGGACTCAGCGTTACACAGCGGGGACACAGGGGGACACAGCGGGGACACAGCAGGACACAGTGGGGAACAAAGGGGGCACACAGCGGGACACAGTGGACACAGCGGGGTACACAGCGGGACACAGCGAGGACACAGCAGGGGCACAGTGGGAAACAACGGGACACAGCTGGGGACAAAGCGGGACACACAGGGATACAGCGGGACACAGCGGGGGACACAGCAGGGGACACAGAGCCGCACATAGCAGGAGAGAGTGGAACACAGCAGGGACAGAGCGGGGACATAGCGGGGGTCCCAGCGAGGACACAGAGTGACACATGGGGACACAGCGGGGGACCCAGTGAGGACACAGCGGGACACAATTGGGGACACAGCAAGGACACAGCGGGACACAGCGGGAAAGAGCGGGACACAGCCGGGGACACAACGGGACACAGCAGGGGACACAGCAGGGGACACAGAGGAGACACAGCGGGCCACAGTGTGGACACAGCGGGACACATCGGGACACATCGGAGGACACAGCAGGACACTGCAGGGTACACAGCGGGACACAGCGGGACACAAAAGGGACACAGCAGGGCACAGCTGGGGACACAGTGGGACACAGCGGGGTACACAGTTGGACACAGCGGGGACACAGCAGGGGCACAGTGGGAAACAGCGGGACACAGCTGGGGACAAAGCGGGACACACCGGGACACAGCGGGACACAGCGGGGACACAGCGGGACACAGCGGGGGCACAGCAAGGGACACAGCAGGACACAGAGGGGAACAAAGGGGGCACACAGCGGGACACAGTGGGACACAGCGGGGTACACAGCGGGGCCACAGCGGGACATCGTGGGGACAAAGCGAGGACAGAGCGGGACACAGAGGTACACAGCGAGGGACACAGCGGGGGACTGTGGGGACAAACCGGGGAACAACGGGGACACAGCGGGACACAGCTAGGACACAGCGGGGACACAGCGGGGACACAGCAGGGGACACAGTGGGACACAGCAGGGGATACAGCGAGGACAGAGAGGGGACATTGGGGGACACTGCGGAACACAGTGGGACACAGCAGGGACACAGAGGGACATAGCAGTTACACAGCGAGGACACACCAGGGACACAGTGGGACACAGCGGGGACACAGTGGGGGACACAGTGGTAAACAGCGAGGGACAAAGCAGGACTCAGCGGGGGACACAGCAAAGAACACAGCGGGACACAGCGGGGGACACAGGGGAACACAGCGGGACACAGCCGGACACAGCTGTGGACACAGCGGGTGACACAGCGGGGAAAACAGCGGGAAACAGCGGGGGACACAGCGAGGACACAGCAGGACACAGCGGGGAACACAGAGGCAGACACAGCGGTACACATCGGGACACAGCGGGGACACAGCAGGACACAGCGGGACACAGCGGGGGACACACCGGGGGAGAGCAGGCATACAGTGGGACACAGCAGGACACAGCGGGACACACAGCGGGACACAGCGGGACACAGCGGGGGACAGAACATGGACACAGCAGGTCACAGCGGGGAAATAGTGGGGGACACAGCGGGGGACACAGCGGGATACAGAAGGACACAGCGAGGACACAGCGGGACACAGGAAGACACAGTGGGGACATGGCGGGGACACAGCGGGGGACACAGAGGGACACAGAGGGGACAAAGCAGGGGATAAAGCAGGGACACATCGGGACACAGCGGGACAAAACCAGACACAGCTGGACACAGCGGGGACAGAGCAGGGGACACAGCGGGGGAAAGCGGGGACACAGCCGTACACCGCGAGGACACAGCGGGACACAGCGGGAAACAGCGGGACACAGAGGGGACACAGCGGGGGACAGCAGGGAGACACAGAGGGGACACAGCGGGGACACAGCGGAACACAGTGGGGACACAGCGGG
>NW_012290330.1:0-6538 GCF_000151885.1 Dipodomys ordii | reverse complement strand
CCTCGCTGTGTCCCCGCTGTGTCCCGCTTTGTCACCGCTGTGTCCCGCTGTGTCCTCGCTGTGTCCTCCGCTGTGTCCCGCTTTGTCCCTGCTGTGTACCCCGCTGTGTCCCGCTGTGTCCCCTGCTGTGTCCCCACTGTGTCACGCTGTATTTCGCTGTGTCCGGCTGTGTCCTCGCTCTGTCTCCCTCAGTGTCCAGCTGTGTCACGCTCTGTCCCTTCTGTGTCCCTCTGTGTCCAGCTCTGTCCCCTCTGTGTGTCCGCTGTGTCCCGCTGTGTACCCTTCTGTGTCCAGCTGTGTCCCCTCTGTGTCCCGCTGTGTCCCTTCTCTGTCCCCTGCTGTCCACCGCTGTGTCCCCTGGCTGTGTCCCGCAGTGTCTCCGCTGTGTCCCGCTGTGTCATACTGTGTCCCGTGGTGGCCCGCTTTTTTCCCTCTATGTCCCCTGCTGAGTCCCCTCTGTGTCCCCGCTGTGTCCAGCTGTGTCCTCGCTGTGTCCTCCGCTGTCTCCTGCTTTGTCCCACTCTGTGTCCTACTGTGTCCCAATGTGTCCCTGCAGTGTCCCCCGCTGTGTCCCGCTGTGTCCCCCGCTGTGTCCTGCTGGTTCCCGCTGTGTCCCCGCTGTGTCTCCGCTGTGTCCCGCTGTGTCGCCCGCTGTGTCCCGCTGTGTCCACTGCTGTGACCCCGTTGTGCCTTGCTGTGTCCCGCTGTGTCCCCCACTGTCCCCCGCTGTGTCCTTGCTGTGTCCCTCTGTGTCCCGCTGTGTCCCCCAATGTCCCCAGCTGTGTCCCGCTGTGTCACCGCTGTGTCCCGCTGTGTCCTCGCTGTGTCCCCCGCTGTGTCCTTCTTTGTCCCTGCTGTGTACCCCGCTGTGTCCCGCTGTGTCCCCCACTGTGTCCCGCTGTGTCCCCTGCTGTGTCCCCACTGTGTCACGCTGTGTTTCGCTGTGTCCGATGTGTCCTCGCTCTGTCTCCTTCAGTGTCCAGCTGTGTCACGCTCTGTCCCTTCTGTGTCCCTCTGTGTCCAGCTCTGTCCCCGCTGTGTGTCCGCTGTGTCCCGTTGTGTACCCTTCTGTGTCCAGCTGTATCCCCTCTGTGTCCTCCTGTGTCCATTCTCTGTCCCCCGCTGTCCACCGCTGTGTCCCCCGGCTGTGTCCCGCAGTGTCCCCGCTGTGTCCCGCTGTGTCCTACTATGTCCCGTGGTGTCCCGCTTTTTTCCCTCTATGTCCCCTGCTGAGTCCCTTCTGTGTCCCCGCTGTGTCCAATTGTGTCCTCGCTGTGTCCTCTGCTGTCTCCCGCTTTGTCCCACACTGTGTCCTACTGTGTCCCACTGTGTCCCTGCTGTGTCCCCCGCTGTGTCCCGCTGTGTCCCCCGCTGTGTCCTGCTTGGTCCCGCTGTGTCCTCCGCTGTGTCCCGCTGTGTCCCCGCAGGTTCACCGCTGTTTCACGCTGTGTCCTGCAGTGTTCCGTGGTGTCCCACTTTGTCCCCCGCTGTGTCCCGCTGTGTCCACTGCTGGGTCCCCGCTGGGTCCCGCTGTGTCTCGCTGTGTCCCGCTGTGTCCTCGCTGTTTCCCACGCTGTGTTAAGCTGTGTCCTCCCTGTGTCCCCCGCTGTGTCCCGCTGTGTCCCCCGCTGTGCCCCGCAGTGTCCCGCTGTGTCCCGCTGTGTTCCGCTGTGTCCCCCGCTGTGTCCCGCTGTGTCCCCCGCTGTGCCCCGCAGTGTCCCGCTGTGTCCCGCTCTGTCCCCCACTGTGTCCCCCGCTGAGTCCTCTATGTGTCGACGCTGTGTCCTGCTGTGTCCTCGCTGTGTCCCCTGCTGTCTCCCGCTTTGTCCCACGCTGTGTCCCGCTGTGTCCCGCTGTGTCCTCGCTGTGTCCCCCACTGTGTCCTGCTGTGTTCCCGCTGTGTCCCAAGCTTTATCCCGCTGTGTCCCGCTGTGTGCCCCGCTGTGTCCCACTATGTTCCCGCAGTGTCCCCGCTGTGTCCCCGCTGTGTCCTCGCTGTGTTCCCCGCTGTATCCCGCTGTGTCCCCCGCTGTGTCTCGCTGTGTCTACTGCTGTGTCCCCACTGTGTCCCGCTGTGTCTCGCTGTGTCCCGCTGTGTCCTCGCTGTTTCACAAGCTTTGTTCTGCTGTGTCCTCGCTGTGTCCCCCGCTGTGTCCCGCTGGGTCCTGCTGTTTCCTCTCTGTGTTCCCCACTGTGTCCCGCTGTGTCCCCCGCTGTGTCCCTTGCTGTGTCCCCCGCTGTGTTCCGCTGTGTCCCGCTGTGCCCCCCGCTGTGTCCTTGCTGTGTCCCCGCTGGGTCCCGCTGGGTCCCGCAGTGTCCCCCGCTGAGTCCCGCTGTGTCACCGCTGTGTCCCGCTCTGTCCCCGCTCTATCGACGCTGTGTCCCGCTGTGTCCTGCTGTGTCTTCTCTTTGTTCCCCGCTGTGTCCCGCTGTGTCCCCCGCTGTGTCTCTCGCTGTGTCACCGCTGTGTCCCGCTGTGTCCTCGCTGTGTCCCCCGCTGTGTCCCGCTTTGTCACCGCTGTGTCCTGCTGTGTCCTCGCTGTGTCCCCCACTGTGTCCCGCTTTGTCCCTGCTGTGTACCCCGCTGTGTCCCGCTGTGTCCCCCACTGTGTCCCGCTGTGTCCCGCTGTGTCCCCCGCTGTGTCCTGCTTGGTCCCGCTGTGTCCTCCGCTGTGGCCCCCCCCTCAGCCACCTGTGTCCCCGCTGTGTCCCGCTGTGTCCTCGCTGTGTCCGCCTCTGTCTCCTTCTCTGTCCACCGCTGTGTCTCGCGCTTTGTCCCCGCTGGGTCCCGCTGTGTCCCGCTCTGTCCCCCACTGTGTCCCCCGCTGAGTCCTCTATGTGTCGCCGCTGTGTCCCGCTGTGTCCTCGCTGTGTCCCCTGCTGTCTCCCGCTTTGTCGCACGCTTTGTCCCCGCTGGGTCCCGCTGTGTCCCGCTCTGTCCCCACTGTGTCCCCCGCTGAGTCCTCTATGTGTCGCCGCTGTGTCCCGCTGTGTCCTCGCTGTGTCCCCTGCTGTCTCCCACTTTGTCCCACGCTGTGACCCGCTGTGTCCCGCTCTGTCCTTGCTGTGTCCCCCGCTGTGTCCTGCTGTGTTCCCGCTGTGTCCCAAGCTGTGTCCCGCTGTGTCCCGCTGTGTGCCCCGCTATGTCCCACTATGTTCCCGCAGTGTCCCCGCTGTGTCCCCGCTGTGTCCTCGCTGTGTTCCCCGCTGTGTCCCGCTGTGTCCCCCGCTGTGTCCCGCTGTGTTTACTGCTGTGTCCCCACTGTGTCCCCCAGTGTCTCGCTGTGTCCCGCTGTGTCCTCGCTGTTTCCCACGCTGTGTTCTGCTGTGTGCTCGCTGTGTCACCCGCTGTGTCCCGTTGTGTCCCCAGCTGTGTACCCCGATGTGTCCCACTGTGTCCCCGCTGTATCGAAGTTGTATCCCGCTTGGTGCCGCTGTGACCTCGCTGTGTTCCCCGCTGTGTCCTGCTGTTTACCCCTCTGTGTCCCCCGCTGTGTCCCGCTGTGTCCCGCTGTGTACTGTTGTGTCCCCTGCTGAGTACCGCTGTATCCCCGCTGTGTCCCAATGTGTCCTCGCTGTTTCCCACGCTGTGTCGCCGCTGTGTCCCAATGTGTCCCCCGCTGTGTCCCGCTGTGTCCCCGCTGTATCGACGCTGTGTCCTGCTTGGTCCCGCTGTGTCCCCCCTGTGTCCCCCGCTGTGTCCAACTGTGTCCCGCTGTCTCCCCGCTGTGTCCCTATGTGTCCCATGCTTTGTCCCCCTGTGTCCCCGCAGTTTCCCCGCTGTGTCCCGCTGTTTCCGACTGTTTTCTGTGGTGTCCCGCTTTGTCCCCCGCTGTGTCCCCCGGTGAGTCGCCGCTGTGTCCCCACTTTGTCCCGCTGAGTCCTCCATGTGTCCCCCGCTGTGTCCCGCTGTGTCCACTGCTGGGTCCCGGTTGTGTCCCACTGTGTCCCGCTGTGTCCGGCTGTGTCCTCACTGTGTCCCACTCTATGTTCCTCTGTGTCCTCGCTGTGTCCCCCGCTGTGTCCCTCTGTGTCCCCCGCTGTGCCCTGCAGTGTCCCGCTCTGTCCCGCTGTGTCCTTGCTGTGTCCCGCTGTGTCCCCGCTGTGTCCCCGCTGTGTCCCCGCTGTCTCCAGCTCTGTCCCCTGCTGTGTCTCACGCTTTGTCCCCGCTGTGTCCCACTGTGTCCCGCTGTGTCCCGCTGTGCCCCCACTGTGTCCCGTTGTGTCCACAGCTTTGTACCGTGCTGTGTAACGCTGTGTCTCCGCTGTATCGACGCTGTGTCCCGCTGGGTCCCACTGTGTCCTCGCTGTGTTCCCCGCTGTGTCCAGGTGTTTCCCCCACTGTGTCCCCCTCTGTGTCCTGCTGTGTCCCCCGCCGTGTCCCGCTGTGTCCCGCTGTGTCCCCGCTGTGTCCCGCTGTGTCCCGCTTTGTCCCCCACTGTGTCCCGCAGTGACCCCGCTGTGTCCCGCTGTGTCCCCGCTGTATCGACGCTGAGTCCCGCTGGGTCCTGCTGTGTCCTCTCTGTGTTCCCCACTGTGTCCCGCTGTGTCCCCCGCTGTGTCCCGCTGTGTCCCGCTGTGTCCCCCGCTGTGTCCCCCGCTGAGTCCCGCTCTGTCACCGCTGTGTCCCGCTCTGTCCCCGCTCTATCGACGCTGTGTCCCGCTGTGTCCCGCTGTGTCCCGCTTTGTCACCGCTGTGTCCCGCTGTGTCCTCTCTGTGTCCCCCGCTGTGTCCCGCTTTGTCCCTGCTGTGTACCCCGCTGTGTCCCGCTGTGTCCCCCACTGTGTCCCGCTGTGTCCCCTGCTGTGTCCCCACTGTGTCACGCTGTGTTTCGCTGTGTCCGGCTGTGTCCTCGCTCTGTCTCCCTCAGTGTCCAGCTGTGTCACGCTCTGTCCCTTCTGTGTCCCTCTGTGTCCAGCTCTGTCCCCGCTGTGTGTCCGCTGTGTCCTGCTGTGTACCTTTCTGTGTCCAGCTGTGTCCCCTCTGTGTCCTGCTGTGTCCCTTCTGTGTCCCCCGCTGTGTCCCGCTGTGTCACGCTGTGTCCCCGCTGTGTCTCCGCTGTGTCCCGCTGTGTCCCGCTGTGTCCCCGCTGTGTCCCGCTGTGTCCCCCGCTGTGTCCCGCTGTGTCCCCCGCTGTGTCCTGTTGTGTCCACTGCTGTGACCCCGTTGTGCCGTGCTGTGTCCCGCTGTGTCCCCCACTGTCCCCCGCTGTGTCCTTGCTGTGTCCCGCTGTGTCCCGCTGTGTCCCCCGATGTTTCCCCGCTGTGTCCCTCTATGTACCCCGCTGTGTATAGCTTTGTCTATGATGTGTCTCGCTATGTCTCACGCTCTGTCCCCCGCTGTGTCCCGCTGTGTCCCCCACTCTGTCCCGCTGTGTCCCGCTGTGTCCCCGCAGGGTCACCGCTCTTTCGCGCTGTGTCCCGCTGTGTCAATAGTGTCCCGCTTTGTAACTCGCTGTGTCCCCAGCTGAGTCCCCGCTGTGTCCCCGCTGTGTCCCTCTGTGTCCTCGCTGTGTCCCCCACTGTCTCCCGCTCTGTCCCCCGCTGTGTCTCACGCTTTATCCCGTCTGTGTCCCACTCTGTCCTGCTGTGTCCCGCTGTGTCCACCACTGTGTCCCTTTGGGTCCCCAGCTGTGTAACCCGCTGTGTAACGCTGTGAATCCCGCTGTATCAAGGCTGTGTCCCACTGGGTACCGCTGGGTCCTTGCTCTGTTATTCGTGGTGTCCCCCTCTGTCCCCCACTGTGTCCCCTGCTCTGTCCTACTGTGTCCCCCGCTGTGTCCCATTTTGTCCCGCTGTGTCCCCCACTGTGTCCCTGCTGTGTCCCTGCTGTGTCCCAGCTGTGTCACGCTGTGTCCTGCTGTGTCCCGTTGTGTCCCGCTGTAGCCCTGCTGAGTCCCCCTGTGTCCCCGCTGCGTCCTGTTGTGTCGTCGCTCTGTCCTCCGCTGTGTCCCGCTGTGTCCTCTGCTGTGTCCCGCTGTGTCACTCTTTGTCCCGCTGTATCCCGCTGTGACCCCGCTGAGTCCCCGCTGTGTCCCCTGCTGTCTCCCACTCTGTCCCCCGCTGTGTCTCACGCTTTGTCCCCGCTGTGTCCCACTGTGTCCCGCTGTGTCCCGCTGTGCCCACACTGTGTCCTGTTGTGTCCACAGCTGTGTACCACGCTGTGTAACGCTCTGTCCCCGCTGTATCTACGCTGTTCCTCGCTGTGTCCCGCTGTGTCCCCCGCTGTGTCCCCCGCTGTGTCCCACTGTGTCCTCACTGTGTCCCCCTCTGTGTCCCGCTGTGTCCCCCGCTATGTCCCGCTGTGTCCAGCTGTGTCCCGCTCTGTCCCCGCTTTGTGCCCGCTGTGTCCCGCTGTGTACTCCGTTGTGTCCACCTGTGTCACCGCTGTGTCCCGCTGTGTCCTCTCTTTGTCTCCACTGTCCCCCGCTGTGTCCCCCGCTGTGTCCCGCTGTGTCCCGCTGTGTCCCCCGCTTTGTCCCGCTGTGTCGACGCAGTGTTCCCTCTGTGTCCTGCTGTGTCACACTGTGTCCCATGG
>NW_012290329.1:0-10560 GCF_000151885.1 Dipodomys ordii | reverse complement strand
TCACCCAGCAGGACACAGCGTCTGATACAGCGGGGACACAGCAGAACACAGCGTGGGTACACAGCTGGGGACACAAAGGGACACAGCGGGGGACACAGCGAGGACACAGCGGGACACAGCGGGGGACACAGCGAGGACACAGCGGGACACAGCGGGACACAGCGTCGATAATGGCGGGGACACAGCGGGACACAGCGGGGTACACAGCTGGGGACACAACGGGACACAGCGGGTCCACCACGGGACACAGCGGGACACAGCGGGGGACACAGCGGGACACAGCAGGGTACACAGCAGGGGACACAGCGGGACACAGCGGGACACAGCGGGGGACACAGGGGAGACACTGCGGGACACAGCGGGGGACACAGCGAGGACACATTGGGACACAGCGGGGAAACAGCCGGACTCAGCGGGGGACACAGCGGGTGACAAAGCCGGACAACACGGGACACAGTGTGACACAGCAAGACACAGCGGAGACACTGCATGGACACAGGAGAACACACCCAGGGACACAGCGGGACACAGCAGGACACAGCGGAGGACACAGCGGGGGACAGCAGGGGAGAGGGAGGGGACACAGCGGGACACAGCGGGGACACATTTGGACACAGCGGGGTACTCAGCGGGACAGAGCGGGCGCACAGCGGGGACACAGCGGGATACAGCGGGACAAAGCGGGACACAGCGGGACACAGCGGGGGACACAGCGGGGGACAGAGCGGGATACAACAGGGACCACAGTGAGGACAAAGCGGGACCCAGCGGGGACAAAGCTGGACAAAGCGGGGTATACACAGCCAGACACAGCGGGGCCACAGCGGGGACACACCGGGACACTGAGGGTCACATCAGGGACACAGCGGGACAAAGCGGGACACAGGACACAGCGGGACACAGCGGGGGACACAGCGAGGACACAGCGGGACACAGTGGGGGAAAGAGCGGGACACAGCGGGGACACAGCGGGACACAGCGGTGGACACAGCGAGGACACAGCGGGACCCAGCGGGACACAGCGTCGATACAGCGGGGTCAGATTGGGCCACAGCGGGGTACACAGCTGGGGACACAACAGGACACATCGGGGGACACAGCAAGTACTCAGCGGACCACAGCGTGGGACACAGTGAGGACACAGGGGGACACAGCGGGACACAGCTGGACACAGCAGGAACACAGCAGTAGACACAGCGGGACACAGCAGGGGACACAGCGGGACACAGCGGGGGACACAGGGAGTACAGAGCGGGACACAGCGGGGACACAGCGGGGACTCAGCGGCGGTCACAGCGGGGGACAAAGTGGGACACCACGGGACAGCGCGAGACACAGCGGGGACAAGGGGGAGAAAGAGCGCGACACAGCGTGGACACAGCGGGACACAGCGGGGGACACAGCGAGGCCACAGCGGGGAACACAGCGGGGAACACAGCTGGTCAAAGCATGGTACACAGCAGGGGACACAGCGGGACACAGCTGAGTACCCAGCAGGAAACAGTGGGTGGCCCAGCGAGGACACAGCAGGACACAGCGGGGGACACAGACAGGAAAACAGCAGGGGAAACACCGGGGGACACATCAAGACACAGCATTGAACACAGCGAGGACACAGCGGGACCCAGCGGGACACAGCGTTGATACAGCGGGGATACAGCGTTACACAGTGTGGTACACATCTGTGGACACAAGGGGACACATTGGGGGCACAGCGGGACACAGCGGGACACAGTGGGACAAAGCGAAGACAAATCGTGAGATACAGCGGGGGACAGAGCGGGAGACAGCAGGGGACACAGGGAGGACACAGCAGGGCACAGCGGCACACAGCAGGGACAGAGCGGGACACAGCGGGACACAGCGGGGAACACAGCGAGGACACAGCGGGACACAGCGTCGATACAGCGGGGATACAGCGTTACACAGCGTGGTACACATATGTGGACATAACGGGACACAGTGGGGGCACAGCGGGACACAGCAGGACACAGTGGGACACAGCGAGGACAAATCGTGAGACGAAGCGGGGGACAGAGCGGGAGACGGCGGGGGACACATGGAAGACACAGCAGGACACAGCGGGACACAGCAGGGACAGAGCGGGACACACCAGGGACAGAGCGGGACACAGCGGGACACAGCGGGACACAGCGGGGGACACAGCGAGGACACAGCGGGACACAGCGGGGGACCCAGCGAGGACACAGCGGGACACAGCGGGGTACCCAGCGAGGACACAGCGGGACACAGCGAGGGACACAGCGGGACACAGCGGGGGACCCAGCGAGGACACAGCGGGACACAGCGGGGTACCCAGCGAGGACACAGCGGGACACAGCGAGGGACACAGCGGGACAGCGGAGGACACAGCGGGACACAGCGCGAAACAGCGGTGACCCTGCGGGGACTCAGCTGGGGACACAGCGGGGGACAAAGCGGGACACCACGGAACACAGCGGGACACAGCGCGAAACAGCGGTGACCCTGCGGGGACACAGCGGGACACAGCGGGGGACACAGCGGGAAACAGCGGACAAAGTGGGGGACACAGCGGGACACAGCGGGGGACACAGTGAGGACACAGTGGGACACAGCATGGGACAATGTGGGAGAAAGCGGGGCACACAGCGAGGACACAGCAGGACACCGAGGGTACTCAGCGGGGGACACAGCTGGGGACCAAGCAGGACACCATGGGACACAGTGTGACACAGCGGTGGACACAGGGGGAGAGAGCGGGGGACAGAGCGGGACACAGCGGGGGACACAGCGAGGACACAGCGGGACACAGCGGGGGAAACAGCGGGACACAGCGGTGGACACAGGGGGAGAGAGCGGGGGACACAGCGGGACACAGCGGTGGAAACAGCGGGACACAGCGGTGGACCCAGCGAGGACCCA
Source organism: Dipodomys ordii (assembly GCF_000151885.1). Taxonomy (NCBI): domain Eukaryota; kingdom Metazoa; phylum Chordata; class Mammalia; order Rodentia; family Heteromyidae; genus Dipodomys; species Dipodomys ordii. Next base: position 7,656 of record NW_012290329.1, on the reverse strand, counting down.
GCGGGACCCAGCGGGACACAGTGTCGATACAGCTAGGATACAGCCTTACACAGCGTGGTACACATCTGTGGAAACAACGGGATAAAGTGGGGGCACAGCGAGGACAAATCGTGAGACGAAGCGGGGGACAGAGCGGGAGACAGCGGGGGACAAGCGAGGACACAGCAGGACACAGCGGGACACAGCAGGGAACACGGCGAGGACACAGCGGGACCCAGCGGGACCCAGCGTCAATACAGCGGGGATACAGCGTTACACAGTGTGGTACAAATCTGTGGACACAAGGGGACACAGTGGGGGCACAGCGGGACACAGCGGGACACAGTGGGACACAGCGAGGACAAATCGTGAGACGAAGCGGGGGACAGAGCGGGAGACAGCGGGGGACACAGCGAGGACACAGCAGGACACAGCGGAACACAGCGGGGACACAAAGGTGGCTCAGGGGGGGCCACAGCGGGGGACAAAGCGGGACACCACGGAACACAGCGGGACACAGCGTGAAACAGCGGTGAACCTGCGGGGACACAGCGGCACACAGCGGGGGACACAGCGGGACACAGCGGGGACACAGCGGGGACACAGCGGGACCCAGCAGGACACAGCGGGACACAGCAGGACACAGCGGGGGACACAGCGGGACACAGCGGGGGACACAGCGGGACACAGCGGGGACACAGAGGGGACTCAGCTGGGGACATAGCGGGGGACAAAGAGGGACACCACAGGACACAGTGGGACACAGCGGGACACAGCGGGGACACTGCGGGGACACAGCGGGACAAAGCGGGGGACCCAGCGGGACCCAGCGGGACACAGCAGGACCCAGCGGGGAAACAGCGGGGACACAGTGGGACACAGCGAGGACACAGCGGGACACTGCGGGACAATGCGGGGCACAGCGAGGGACAAAGCAGGGGACACAGGGAGGACACAGCGGAACACAGCATGGGACAAAGCGAGGACACAGCGGGAAACAGCGAGACACAGCGGGACCCAGCGGGGACCCAGCAGTGGACAAAGCGGGACACAGTGGGGGACAAAGCGGGACACCACGGAAGACAGCAGGACACAGCGTGAAACAGCGGTGAACCTGCGGGGACACAGCGGGACACAGCGGGGGACACAGCGGGACACAACGGGACACAGCGGGGGACACAGCTGGCCACAGCAGGGACACAGCAGGGACCCAGCGGGACCCAGCAAGACACAGCGGGGGACGCATCGGGACACAGCGGGACACAGCGGGGGACACGGCAGGGACACAGTGGGACACAGTAGGACACAGCGTGGGACAAAGCGGGAGACAGCGGAGGACACAGCGAGGACACAGCTGGACACAGCGGGGACACAGAGGGGACTCAGCAGGGGACATAGAGGGGAAAAAGCGGGACACCACGGGACACAGTAGGACACAGCGGGACACAGCGGGGACACTGCGGGACACAGCCGGGGGACACAGCGGTGGACAGCGGGGGAAAGAGAAGGGACACAGCGGGACACAGCTGGACACAGAAGGGTACACAGCGGGGTACAGCGGACACACAACGGGGACAGAGCTGGACACAGAGGGACACAGAGGGGACAGAGCGTGACACAGCGGGACACAGCAGGGGACTCAGCGGGACACAGCGGGGGACACAGGGAAGACACAGCTGGACACTGAGGGAGACAGAGCGAGGACACAGCCGGACACAGTGAAACACAGCGTGACACAGTGGGGACACAGCAGGGGACACAGCGGGACACAGCGGGGGACACAGAGGGACACAGCGGGGTACACAGCAGGCACAAAGCGGGACACAGCGGGGGACACAGCGAGGACAAAGCGGGACACAGCGGTGACACAGCGGGACACAGCTGGGGACACTGCGGGACACAGCGGGACACAGCGGGGACACAGCAAGGACACAGCCGGGGACACAGCGGGACACAGCCGGACACAGCCGGGGACACAGCGGGACACAGCGAGAGACACAGCGGGGGACACAGCGGGATACAGCGGGGAACAAAGAGAGGACACAGCGGGACCCAGCGGGACACAGCGTCGATAGAGTGGGGACACAGTGGGACACAGCTGTGAAACAAACGGACTCAGCGGGGGACACAGTGGGAACCAACGGGACCCAGCGGGGACACAGCGGGGGACACAGCGGGACACAGCGGGACACAGCGGGGGACACAGCAAGGGACACAGCGGGAGACACAGCGGGACACAGTGGGGTACACAGCTGTTGACACAACGGGACATAGTGGGGGACACAGCGGGACACAGCGGGACAAAGCAGGGCACAGCAGGGACAAAACGGGAGACACAGTGGGGAACAGAGCAGGACACAGCGGGGGACACAGAGAGGACACAGTGGGGACACAGCGAGACTCAGCCGGGGACACAGCGGGGGAAAAAGCGGGACACCACGGACACAGTGGGACACAGCAGGACACAGCGGGATCACTGCGGGACACAGTGGGGGACAAAGCGGGACACAGCGGGACACAGCGGGGACGCAGCGGGACAAAGTGGGACACAGCGGGACACGGCGGGGGACACAGCGGGACACAGAGCGGGACATATCGAGAACACAGCGGGACACAGCGGGGGACACAGCGAGGACACAGTGGGGGACACAGTGGGGGAAAAAGCTGGACACAGCGGGGAACACAGCGAGGACACAGCGGCACCCAGCGGGACACAGCGTAGATACAGCGGAGACACAGCGTTACACAGCATGGTACAAAGCTGTGGACACAACGGGACACAGTGGGGGCACAGCGGGACACAGCGGGACGCAGTGGGACACAGCGGGGACAAAGCGTGAGACACAGCAGGGGACAGAGCTGGAGACAGCGGGGGACACAGTGGGGACACAGCAGGGGACACAGCGGGAGACAGCGGGGGACACAGCGAGGACACAGTGGGACACAGCGCTGACACTGCGGGGACACAGCGGGGGACACAGCGGGGGACACAGCTGGACACAGCTGGACACAGCGGGGGACACATGGAGGACTCAGCGGGACAAAGCGGGGACACAGCGGCGACTCACCGGGGGACACAGCGGGCGACAAAGCGGGACACCACAGAACACAGTGGGAAACAGCGGACTCAGCGGGGAAACTGCGGGGACACAGGGGGACAAAGCGTGGGACACATAGGGACACAGCTGGGGAGACAGCGGGACACAGTGGGACACAGCGGGGGACACAGGGGGGACACAGCGGGACCAAGCGGGACACAGCGTTGATACAGCGGGGACACAGCGAGACACAGCGGGGGACACAGCGAGGACACAGCAGAACACAGCGTGGGAAACAACGAGGACACATTGGAACACTGCGAGGACACAGCGGGACCCAGCGCGGGACACAGCGAGGACACATTGGGACACAGCGGGGATACAGCGGGACTCAGTGCGGGACACAACAGTACACAGCGGGACACAGCGGGACACAGCGGGGGACACAGAGGGGTAAACAGCAGGACACAGCGGGGAACACAGCGAGGACACAGCGGGACCAAGAGGGATACAACATCGATACAGCGGGGACACAGCGGGACACAGCGGGGTACACAGCTGGGGACACAACGGGACACAGCGGGGGACACAGCGAGGACACAGCAGAACACAGCGTGGGAAACAGCGAGGACACAGCGGGACACAGCGAGACACGGGGACACAGTGGGGACACAGCAGTAGACACAGCAGGACACAGCGGGGGACACCGCGGGGTACACAGCAGGGACAAAGAAGGACACAGCGGGGGACACAGCGAGGACACAGCTGGGGACACTGGGGGACACAGCGGGACACAGAGGGACACAGCAAGGACACAGCGGGGGACAGTCGGGGACACAGCGGGACACAGCAAGGCACAACGGGGTCACAGCAGTGGACACAGCGGGACACAGCGGGGGACACAGTGAGACACAGCGGGGGATACAGGGCGGACACAGCGGGACACAGCGGGACACAGCGGGGGACACAGCGATGACAAAGCGGGGATATAGCGGGAGTCAACACGGTCACAGCGGGACACAGCAGGACACAGCGGGACACAGCGGGGACACAGCAGGGGACAGAGCAGGACACAGCGGGGGACACAGCGGGACACAGCGGGACACAGCAGGGGACACAGCGAGGACACAGCGGGACACATCTGGGACACAGCGGGAATCAGCGGGGGACACAGCGGGACACAGCGGGGACACAGCAGGGACACAGCGGGGGACACAGTGGGACAGAGCAGGGGACACAGCAGGGGACACAGAGGGACAGAGCGGGACACAGCAGGGGACACAGGGGGGACACAGCGGGACACAGCGGGGGACACAGTGAGGACACATTGGGAAACAGCGGGGACACAGCGGGACAGAGGGGGACACAGCAGTACACAGCGGGACACAGCGGGGCACAGCAGGGACACAGCGGGGGACACAGCGGGAAACAGCGAGGGACACTGCAGGGGACACAGCGGGACACAGTGTGGAACACAGAGAGTACACAGCGGGACCCAGCGGGACACAGCGTCGATACAGCGGGGACACAGCGTGACACAGCAGGGTACATAGCTGGGGACACAACGGGACACAGTGGGGGACATAGCGGGACACAGCGGGACACAGTGGGACACAGCGGGTCACAGCGGGGACAAAGCGGGGACTCAGCGGGGGACACAGCGGGGGACAAACGGGACACCACGGAATACAGCGGGATACAGCGGGACACAGGGGGGACACAGCAGGACACAGCGGGACACAGAGGGGGACACAGCGGGACACAGTGGAGGACAGAGCAGGGGACAAAGCGGGACACCACGGGTCACAGTGTGTCACATCGGGACACAGCAGCGACACTGCGGGGACACAGCGGGACAAAATGGGGAACACAGCGGGACACAGCGGGAGACAGCATTGGACACAGGAGGGGATAGCGGGGGACAGAGAGGGGACACAGCGGAACACAGCGGTGACACAGCTGGACACAGCTGGGTACACAGCGGGACATAGAGGACACACAGCGGGGACACAGTGGGACACAGCGGGGAACTCACCGGGACACAGAGGGGGACACAACAAGGACACAGCGGAACACTGTGGGAGACACAGCCAGGACACATCCGGACCCAGTGGAACACAGTGTGACACAGCGGGGACACAGCAGGGGACACAGCGGGACACAGTGGGGGACACAGGGGGGACAAAGCGGGACACAGCGGGGGACACAGCGGGACACAGCGGGACACAGCGGGGACACAGCAAGGACACAGCGGTGGACACAGAGGGACAGAGCAGGGGACACAGCAGGAGACACAGAGGGACACAGCGGGACACAGCGGGGGACACAGGGGGGACACAGCGGGACACAGGGGGGACACAGTGAAGACACATTGGGACACAACGGGGACACAGCGGGACTCAGCGGGGGACATAGCAGTACACAGCAGGACACAGCGGGTCACAGCAGGGACAGAGCGGGTGACACAGAGGGGTACACAGCGGGACACAGCAGTGGACAAAGCAGGACACAGTGGGGGACACAGCGAGGACACTGCGGGACACTGCGGGAGACACAGCAAGGACACAGCGGGACACAGTGGAACACAGCGGGACATAGCAGTGACACAGCAGGGGACACAGCGGGACACAGCCGGGGACACAGCGGGACACAGCGGGGGAGACAGGGAGGACACAGCGGGACAAAGCGAGGGACACAGCGGGACACAGCGAGGGACACAGCGTCGATAGAGCAGGGACACAGCGGGGTACACAGCTGGGGACACAACCGAACACAGTGGGGGACATAGCGGGACACAACGGGATGCAGCGGGACACAGCGGGGCACAGCGGGGACAAAGTGGGAGACACAGCAGGGAACAGAGCAGGACACAGCGGGGACACAGCGAGGACACAGTGGGACACAGCGGGGACACAGTGGGGACTCAGCGGGGGACAAACGGGACACCACGGAACACAGCGGGATACAGCGGGACACAACGGGGACAAAGCGGGACTCAGCGGGGAACACAGCAGGGGACAAAGCGGGACACCACGGGACACAGTGTGACACATCGCGCCACAGCGGCGATACTGCAGGGACACAGCGGGACAAAGTGGGGGACACAGCGGGACACAGCGGGGGACACAGCAGGGGATAGCGGGGGACAGAGAGTGGACAGAATGGAACACAGCGGTGACACAGCTGGACACAGCGGGGTACAAAGCGGGACACAGAGGGCACACAGCGCGGACACAGCAGGGACACAGCAGGGGACACAGTGGGACACAGCAGGGACACAGCAGGGGACACAGAGGGACACAGCGGGACACAGCGGGGCAAAGCAGGGACACAGCGAGGGACACAGCAGGGGACACAGCGGGACACACCGGGGGACATAGCAGGACACAGCAGGGGACACAGGGAGGACACAGCGGGACACAGTGGGGGACACAGCGGAACAGGGCGAGGGACACAGCGGGGGACACAGCGGGACACAGCGGGGTACACAGCTGGGGACACAAGGGGACACAGTGGGGGACATAGCGGGACACAACGGGACGCAGCGGGACACAGCGGGGCACAGCGGGGACAAAGCGCGAGACACAGCGGGGAACAGAGCAGGACACAGCGGGGGACACAGCGAGGACACAGCGGGACACAGCAAGGACACAGCGGGACACAGCCGGGGACACAGCGAGACACAACGGGAAACACAGCGGGGGACACAGCGGAACACAGCGGCACACAGCAGGGGACACAGTGGTGACACAGTGGTACACAGCGTGGGACACAGCGAGGACACAGCGGGTCACAGCGTGGGACAACGCGGGAGACAGCGGGGGACACAGCAAGGACACAGCGGGTCACAGCGGGGACACAGCGGGACACAGCGGGGGACACAACGACGACACAGCAGGACACAGCGGGGGACACAGCGGGGGACACAGCGGAACTCAGCGGGGAACACTGGGGGGACACAGCGGTTCACAGCGGGGACAAAGCGGGAGACACAGCGGGGAACAGAGCAGGACACTGCGGGGGACACAGCGAGGACACAGCGGGACACAGCGGGGACACAGCGGGGACGCAGCGGGGATACAGTGGGGGACAAACGGGACACCACGGAACACAGCGGGACACAGCAGACACAGCGGGGACAATGCGGGCATACAGCTGGCAACAGCGGGGGCACAGCAGGACACAGCAGGGGACAGAGCGGGGAACACACCAGGACACAACGGGGACAAAGTGGGACTCAGCGGGGGACACAGCAGGGGACAAAGCGGAACACCACGGGACACAATGTGACACAGCGGGACACAGCGGGGACACTGCGGGGACACAGCGGGGGACACAGCAGTGCACAGCGGGACACAGCGGGACACAGCGGGGGACACAGTGGGACAGAGCAGGGTACACAGCAGGGGACACAGAGGGACCCAGCGGGACACAGCGGGGGACACAGCGAGGACAAATTGGGACACACAGGGGACACAGCTGGACTCAGTGGGGGACACAGCAGGACACAGCATTACACAGCGGGACACAGCGGGACACAGCGGGGGACACAGTGGGACAGAGCAGGGTACACAGCAGGGGACACAGAGGGACCCAGCGGGACACAGCGGGGGACACCAGGGGGGACACTGCGGGTGAT
>NW_012290328.1:0-3023 GCF_000151885.1 Dipodomys ordii | reverse complement strand
GGAGAAGCAGGAGAAGAAGAAGAAGCAGAATCTGGAGAAGCAGAAGGAGAAGCAGAAGGAGAAGCAGAAGCAGAAAGAGAATCAAAAGCAGAAGGAGAAGCAGAAGAAACAGAAGAAGTAGAAGCAGTAGCAGGTGTAGCAGAAGCAGAAGGAAAAGCAGAAAAACAGGAAGGAGAAGGAGAAACAGAAGGAGAAGTAGAAGGAGAAGCAGAAAGCGAAGCAGGTAAAGCAGAAGAAGAAGAAGCAGAAGGAGAATCAGAAGGAGAAGCAGAAGAAGGAGAAGGAGAAACAGAAGCAGAAGAAGATGCAGAAGGAGAAGCAGGAGAAGCAGAAGAAGCAGAAGCAGAAGGAGAAGCAGGAGAAGCAGAAGAAGCAGAATCTGGAGAAGCAGAAGGAGAAGCAGAAGCAGAAAGAGAAGCAAAAGGAGAAGGAGAAGCAGAAGAAACAGAAGAAGCAGAGGCAGTAGCAGAAGAAGCAGAAGATTCAGAAGCAGAAGGAGAAGCAGAAGGAAAAGCAGAAGAACTAGAAGGAGAAGGAGAAGGAGAAACAGGAGTAGAAGCAGAAAGAGAAGCAGAAGAAGGAGCAGTAGAAGGAAAAGCGGCAGGAGAAACAGAAAGAGCAGCAGAAGGAGAAGCAGGAAATGCAGAAACAGGAGAAGAACAAGCAGAAGAAACAGGAGAAAGGACAAGAAGCAGAAGCAGAAGGAGAAGCAGAAGAGAAGGAGGGGAAGCAGAAGAAGCAGCAGCAGGAGAAGCAGAAGCATAAGAATCCGAAGAAGCAGAAGCAAAACCTGAAGCAGAATGAGAGGCAGGAGAAGCAGAAGAAGCAGAATCTGGAGAAGCAGAATGAGAAGCTGAAGGAGAAGCAGAAGCGGAAAGAGAATCAAAAGCAGCAGGAGAAGCAGAAGAAACAGAAGAAGCAGAAGCAGTAGCAGTTGCAGCAGAAGCAGAAGGAAAAGAAGAAGGAAAAGCAGAAGAACGAGAAGGAGAAGGAAAAACAGAAGCAGAAGCAGAAGGAGAATCAGCAAGAGAAGCAGAAGAAGCAGAAGGAGAAGCAGAAAGAGAAGCAGAAGCAGAAGAAGCAGCAGAAGGAGAAGAAGAAGCAGAAGAAGATGCAGAAGGAGAAGCTGGCGAAGCAGAAGAAGCAGACGCAGAAGAAGAAGTAGAAGTAGGAGAAGGAGAAGGAAGAGCAGCAGAAGCAATAGGAGAAGCAGAAGGAGAAGCAGAAGCAGAATGAGAAGCAGAAAGAGAAGCAGTAGAAGCAGAAGAAGCAGGAAAACAGAAGCAGAAGAAAGATAAGAGGAAGAAGAAGAAGAAGAAGAAGAAGAAGAAGAAGAAGAAGAAGAAGAAGAAGAAGAAGAAGAAGAAGAAGAAGAAGAAGAAGAAGAAGAAGAAGAAGAAGAAGAAGAAGGAGAAGAAGGAGAAGCATAAGGAGAAGCAGTAGAAGCAGAAGAAGCAGAAGCAGGAGAAGCAGAAGAAAAAGAATAAGCATAAGAAGCAGAATCAGAGGGAGTAGGAGAAGACAGAGAAGAGTAGCAAAAGGAGAAGCAGAATGGAGAAGAAGATGCAGAAGGAGAAGCAGGAGAAGCAGAAGAAGCAGAAGCAGAAGGAGAAGCAGAGTAGGAGAAGGAGAAGGAGAAGGAAGGGGCAGCAGAAGCAGTAGAGAAGCAGAAGGAGAGCAGAAGCAGAATGAGAAGCAAAAGGAGAAGCAGTAGAAGCAGAAAAAGCAGGAGAAGCAGAAGAAGGAGAAGAAGAAGAAGAAGAAGAAGAAGAAGAAGAAGAAGAAGAAGAAGAAGAAGAAGAAGAAGAAGAAGAAGAAGAAGAAGAAGAAGAAGAAGAAGAAGAAGGAGAAGCATAAGGAGAAGCATAAGGAGAAGCATAAGGAGAAGCAGTAGATGCAGGAGAAGCAGAAGAAATAGAATAAGCAAAAGAAGCAGAAGCAGAAGCAGTGGGAGAAGCAGAAGAAGGAGAAGGAGAAGGAGCAGCAGAAGGAGAAGCAGAAGCAGAAAGAGAAGCAGAAACAGAAGGAGAACAAAAGGAGAAGCAGGAGAATCAGAAGAAGCAGAAGTAGAAACAGAAAGAGAAGTAGAAGAAGGAGAAGCAGAAGTAGAATCAGAAGAAACAGAAGAAGAAACAGAAGCAAAATAAACAGAAGAAGGAGAAGAGCAGAAGCAGAAGCAGAAGGAAAAGCAGAAGCAGAAGGAGAAGCAGAAAGAGAAGCAGGAGAAGCAGAAGAAGCAGGAGAAGAAGAAGCAGAAGAAACAGGAGAAGCCGAAGAAGCAGAAGCAGAATCTGAAGCAGAAGGAGAAACAGAAGAAGCACAATGTGAAGCAGAAGCAGAAGAAACAGAAATAGTAGAATAAGCAGAAGCAGAAGCACCAGGAGAAGCAGAAGAAGAAGAAGGAGAAGGCGAAAGAGAAGGACTAGGAGTAGGAGAAGCAAAAGGATAAGCAGAACCAGAAAGAGACGCAGAAGGAGAAGCAGCACGAGAAGTAGGAGTAGCAGGAGAAGAAGAAGCAGGAGAAGCAGAAGAAACAGAAGGCGCAGAAGCAGAATGAGAAGCAGAAGGAGAAATTGAAGCAGAAGCAGAAGGAGAAGCAGAAGAAGGAGAAGGACAAGGAGAAGGAGAAAGAGAAGCAGAAAGAGAAGCAGAACGAGAAGCAGGAGAAGCAGAAGCAGGAGAAGCAGAAGCATAAGAATCCGAAGAAGCAGAAGCAGAACCTGAAGCAGAAGGAGAAGCAGGAGAAGCAGAAGAAGCAGAATCTGGAGAAGCAGAATGAGAAGCAGAAGGAGAAGCAGAAGCAGAAAGAGAATCAAAAGCAGAAGAAGAAGCAGAAGAAACAGAAGAAGTAGAAGCAGTAGCAGTTGTAGCAGAAGCAGAAGGAAAAGCAGAAGAACAAGAAGGAGAAGGAGAAACAGAAGGAGGAGAAACAGAAGGAGAAGCAGAAGGAGAAGCAGAAAGAGAAGCAGGTAAAGCAGAAGAAGAAGCAGAAGGAGAATCAGAAGGAGAAGCAGAAGAAGGAG
>NW_012290327.1:0-9455 GCF_000151885.1 Dipodomys ordii | reverse complement strand
AGCAGAAGCTGGAAAGCAGAAGCAGAAGAAATCCGAACAAGCAGAAGAAGCAGAAGCAGAACGAGAAGCAGAAGAAGAAGGAGAAAGAGAAGGATTAGGAGTAGGAGGAGCAGAAGCAGAATAAGAAGCAGAAAGAGAAGCAGAAGAAGAAGCAGAAGGAGAAACAGAAGAAGCAGAAGCAGGAGCAGGAGAAGCAGAAGCAGAAGCAGAATGAGATGCACAAGAAGGAGAAATTGAAGGAGAAGGAGAAGGAGACGGAGAAGCAGAAGGAGAAGTAGGAGAAGAAGAAGAAGAAGAAGCAGGAGACGCACAAACAGAAGAAACAGAAGGAGAAAAGCAGAAGCAGAAGGAGAAGCAGAAGAAGCAGAAGCTGAAGCAGAAGAAGAAGAAACAGAAAAAGCAGAAGAAGCAGAAGAAGAAGCAGCAGGAGAAGCAGAAGAAGAAGAAGGAGAAGGAGAAAGAGAAGGATTAGGAGTAGGAGAAACAGAAGGAAAAGCAGAAGCAGAAAGAGAAGGAGAATGAGAAGGAGAAGCAGGAGAAGCAGAAGAAGCAGAAGCAGGAGAAGCAGAAGCAGAAGAAACATAGGAAGGAGAAGAAGCAGAAGGAGAAGCAGAAACAGAAGGAAAAGCAGAAAGAGAAGCAGGAGAAGCAGAAGAAGCAGCAGCAGGAGAAGCAGAAGCAGAAGAAGCCGAAGAAGCAGACGCAGAACCTGAAGCAGAAGGAGTAGCAGGAGAAGCAGAAGAAGCAGAATCTGAGAAGCAGAAGGAGAAGCAGAAGCAGAAAGAGAAGCAAAAACAGAAGGAGAAGCAGAAGGAGAAGCAGAAGAAACAGAAGAAGCAGAGGCAGTAGCAGAAGAAGCAGAAGATGCAGAAGCAGAAGGAGAAGCAGAAGGAAAAGCAGAAGAACGAGAAGGAGAAGGAGTAGGAGAAACAGAAGGAGAAGCAGAAAGAGAAGCAGAAGAAGGAGCAGGAGAAGGAAAAGCAGCAGGAGAAGCAGAAAGAGCAGCAGAAGGAGAAGCAGAAGCAGAAGCAGAAACAGAAGGAGAAGCAGAAGAAGGAGAAGCAGAAGCATAAAGAGAAACAGAAGGAGAAGCAGGAGAAGCAGAAGCAGGAGAAGCAGAATCAAAAGAAATAGAAGAAGGATAAGAAGCAGAAGGATAAGAAGCAGAAGCAGAAAGAGAAGCAGAAACAGAAGGAGAACAGAAATAGAAGCTGAAGAAGCAGAAGCAGAACCTCAAGCAGAAGGAGAAGCAGGAGAAGCAGAAGAAGCAGAATCTGGAGAAGAAGGAGAACCAGAAGGAGAAGCAGAAGCAGAAAGAGAAGCAAAAGCAGAAGGAGAAGCAGAAAGAGAAGCAGAAGAAACAGAAGAAGCAGAAGCAGAAGCAGTAGCAGAAGAAGCTGAAGATGCAGAAGCAGATAGAGAAGCAGAAGGAATAGCAGAATAACGACAAGGAGAAACAGAAGGAGAAGAAGAATGAGAAGCAGAAGGAGAAGCAGGAAAAACAGAAGAAGCAGAAACAGACGGAGAAGCAGAAGAAGGAGAAGCAGAAGCAGAAGAAGAAGCAGAAGGAAAAGCACAAGCAGAAGGAGATGCAGAAGGAGTAGCAGGAGAAGCAGAAGAAGCAGAAGCAGAAGGAGCAGAAGAAGGAGAAGAAGCAGAATCAGAAGAAGCAGAAGGAGAAGTAGAAAGAGAAGCCGACGAAGAGAAGCAGAACGAGAAGCAGGAGAAGCAGAAGAAGCAGAGCGGGAGAAGCAGAAGAAGAAACAGAAGAAATAGAAGGAGAAGAAGAAGAAGGAGGAGCAGAAGCAGAAGGAGAAGCAGAAAGAGAAGCAGGAAAAGCAGAAGAAGAAGAAGCAGAAGAAACAGGAGAAGGACAAGAAGCAGAAGCAGAAGGAGAAGCAGAAAGAGAAGCACTAGAAGCAGAAGACGCAGGAAAAGTAGAAGCAGCAGAAAGAGAAGAAGAAGAAGAAGAAGAAGAAGAAGAAGAAGAAGAAGAAGAAGAAGAAGAAGAAGAAGAAGAAGAAGAAGAAGAAGAAGAAGAAGAAGGAGAAGGAGAAGGAGAAGGAGAAAGAGAGAGAAGGAGAAGGAGAAGAAGAAGGAGAAGGAGAAGCAGTAGAAGCAGAAGAAGCAGAAGCAGGAGAAGCAGAAGCAGAAGAAAAAGAATAAGCATAAGAAGCAGAATCAGACGGAGAAGCAGAAGAAGGAGAAGCAGAAGCAGAAGAAGCAGGAGAAGGAGAAACAGAAGCAGAAGAAGATGCAGAAGGAGAAGCAGGAGAAGCAGAAGAAGGAGAAGGAGAAGGCGAAAGAGAAGGTTTAGGAGTAGGAGAAGCAAAAGGATAAGCAGAAGCAGAAAGAGACGCAGAAGGAGAAGCAGCACGAGAAGTAGGAGAAGCAGGAGAAGCAGAAGCAGGAGAAGCAGAATAAACAGAAGACGCAGAAGCAGAATGAGAAGCAGAAGGAGAAATTGAAGCAGAAGCAGAAGCAGAAGGAGAAGCAGAAGCAGAAGGAGAAGCAGAAGAAGGAGAAGGAGAAGCAGAAAGAGAAGCAAAAAGAGAAGCAGCACGAGAAGTAGGAGAAGTAGGAGAAGCAGAAGCAGGAGAAGCAGAAGGAACAGAAGACGCGGAAGCAGAATGAGAAGCAGAAGGAGAAATTGAAGCAGAAGCAGAAGCAGAAGGAGAAGCAGAAGCAGAAGGAGAAGCAGAAGAAGGAGAAGGAGAAGCAGAAAGAGAAGCACAACGAGAAGCTGGAGAAGCAGAAGCAGAAGCAGAAGAACATAGGAAGGAGAAGAAGCAGAAGGAGAAGCAGAACAGAAGTAAAGCAGGAGAAGCAGAAACAGAAGGAAAAGCAGAAAGAGAAGCAGGAGAAGCAGAACAAGCAGCAGCAGGAGAAGCAGAAGCAGAATAAGCCGAAGAAGCAGACGCAGAACCTGAAGCAGAAGGAGTAGCAGGAGAAGCAGAAGAAGCAGAATCTGAGAATCAGAAGGAGAAGCAGAAGCAGAAAGAGAAGCAAAAGCATAAGGAGAAGCAGAAGGGGAAGCAGAAGAAACAGAAGAAGCAGAGGCAGTAGCAGAAGAAGCAGAAGATGCAGAAGCAGAAGGAGAAGCAGAAGGAAAAGCAGAAGAACGAGAAGGAGAAGGAGTAGGAGAAACAGAAGGAGAAGCAGAAAGAGAAGCAGAAGAAGGAGCAGGAGAAGGAAAAGCAGCAGGAGAAGCAGAAAGAGCAGCAGAAGGAGAAGCAGAAGCAGAAGTAGAAGCAGAAAAAGGAGAAGCAGAAGGAGAAGCATAAAGAGAAACAGCAGGAGAAGCAGGAGAAGCAGAAGCAGGAGAAGCAGAATCAAAAGACATAGAAGAAGGATAAGAAGCAGAAGCAGAAAGAGAAGCAGAAACAGAAGGAGAAGTAGAAATAGAAGCAGAAGAAGCTGAAGAAGCAGAAGCAGAACCTCAAGCAGAAGGAGAAGCAGGAGAAGCAGAAGAAGCAGAATCTGGAGAAGAAGGAGAACCAGAAGGAGAAGCAGAAGCAGAAAGAGAAGCAAAAGCAGAAGGAGAAGCAGAAAGGGAAGCAGAAGAAACAGAAGAAGCAGAAGCAGAAGAAGTAGCAGAAGAAGCTGAAGATGCAGAAGCAGATAGAGAAGCAGAAGGAATAGCAGAATAACGACAAGGAGAAACAGAAGGAGAAGAAGAATGAGAAGCAGAAGGAGAAGCAGGAAAACAGAAGAAGCAGAAACAGACGGAGAAGCAGAAGAAGGAGAAGCAGAAGCAGAAGAAGAAGCAGAAGGAAAAGCACAAGCAGAAGGAGATGCAGAAGGAGTAGCAGGAGAAGCAGAAGAAGCAGAAGCAGAAGGAGAAGAAGAAGGAGAAGAAGAAGAATCAGAAGAAGCAGAAGGAGAAGTAGAAAGAGAAGCCGACGAAGAGAAGCAGAACGAGAAGCAGGAGAAGCAGAAGAAGCAGAGCGGGAGAAGCAGAAGAAGAAGAAATAGAAGGAGCAGAAGCAGAAGGAGAAGCAGAAGCAGAAGGAGAAGCAGAAAGAGAAGCAGGAAAAGCAGAAGAAGCAGAACCAGGAGAAGCAGAAGCAGAAGAAACAGGAGAAGGACAAGAAGCAGAAGGAGAAGCAGAAAGAGAAGCACTAGAAGCAGAAGACGCAGGAAAAGCAGAAGCAGCAGAAAGAGAAGAAGAAGAAGAAGAAGAAGAAGAAGAAGAAGAAGAAGAAGAAGAAGAAGAAGAAGAAGAAGAAGAAGAAGAAGAAGAAGAAGAAGAAGAAGAAGAAGAAGAAGAAGAAGAAGAAGAAGAAGAAGAAGAAGAAGGTGGTGAAGGAGAAGGAGAAGGAGAAGAAGAAGGAGAAGGAGAAGCAGTAGAAGCAGAAGAAGCATAAGCAGGAGAATAAGAATAAGCATAAGAAGCAGAATCAGAGGGAGAAGCAGAAGAAGGAGAAGCAGAAGCAGAAGAAGCAAGAGAAGGAGAAGCAGAAGCAGAATAAGCAGCAGAAGGAGAAGCAGAAGCAGAAGAAGATGCAGAAGGAGAAGCAGGAGAAGCAGAAGAAGGAGAAGGAGAAGGCGAAAGAGAAGGATTAGGAGTAGGAGAAGCAAAAGGATAAGCAGAAGCAAAAGAGACGCAGAAGGAGAAGCAGCACGAGAAGTAGGAGAAGCAGGAGAAGCAGAAGCAGGAGAAGCAGAAGAAACAGAAGACGCAGAAGCAGAATGAGAAGCAGAAGGAGAAATTGAAGCAGAAGCAGAAGCAGAAGGAGAAGCAGAAGCAGAAGGAGAAGCAGAAGAAGGAGAAAGAGAAGTAGAAAGAGAAGCAGAAAGAGCAGCAGCACGAGAAGTAGGAGAAGCAGGAGAAGCAGAAGAAACAGAAGACGCAGAAGCAGAATGAGAAGCCGAAGGAGAAATTGAAGCAGAAGCAGAAGCAGAAGGAGAAGCAGAAGCAGAAGGAGAAGCAGAAGAAGGAGAAGGAGAAGCAGAAAGAGAAGCACAACGAGAAGCAGGAGAAGCAGAAGCAGGAGAAACAGAAGCAGAAGAAACATAGGAAGGAGAAGAAGCAGAAGGAGAAGCAGAAACAGAAGGAAAAGCAGAAAGAGAAGCAGGAGAAGCAGAAGAAGCAGCAGCAGGAGAAGCAGAAGCAGAAGAAGCAGAAGAAGCAGAAGCAGAACCTGAAGCAGAAGGAGAAGCAGGAGAAGCAGAAGAAGCAGAATCTGGAGAAGCAGAAGGAGAAGCAGAAGCAGAAAGAGAAGCAAAAGCAGAAGGAGAAGCAGAAGGGGAAGCAGAAGAAACAGAAGAAGCAGAGGCAGTAGCAGAAGAAGCAGAAGATGCAGAAGCAGAGGAAAAGCAGAAGAACGAGAAGGAGAAGGAGTAGGAGAAACAGAAGGAGAAGCAGAAAGAGAAGCAGAAGAAGGAGCAGGAGAAGGAAAAGCAGCAGGAGAAGCAGAAAGAGCAGCAGAAGGAGAAGCAGGAGATGCAGAAACTTGAGAAGCAGAAGCAGAAGAAACACAAGAAGGACAAGAAGCAGAAGCAGAAGGAGAAGCAGAAACAGAAGGAGAAGCAGGAAGAGAAGGAGGGAAAGCAGAAGAAGCAGAAGCAGGAGAAGCAGAAGCATAAGAATGTGAAGAAGCAGAAGGAGAACCTGAAGCAGAAGGACAAGCAGGAAAAGCAGAAGAAGCAGAATCTGAAGAAGCAGAATGAGAAGCAGAACGAGAAGCAGAAGCAGAAAGAGAATCATAAGCAGAAGGAGAAGCACAAGAAAAAGAAGTAGAAGCAGAAGCAGTTGTAGCAGAAGCAGAAGGAAAAGCAGAAGAACAAGAAGCAAAAGGAGAAACAGAAGGAGAAGCAGAAAGAGACGCAGGTAAAGCAGAAGAAGAAGAAGCAAAAGGAGAATCAAAAGGAGAAGCAGAATAAGATGCAGAATGAGAAGCAGGAGAAGCAGAAGAAGCAGAAGCAGGAGGAGAAGCAGGAAAAGCAGAAGAAGCAGAAGCAAAAGGAGAAGCAAAAGAAGGAGAAGGAGAAGCAGAAGCAGAAGCATAAGGACAAGCACAAGCAGAAGGAGATGCAGAAGGAGAAGCAGGAGAAGCAGAAGAATCAGAAGCTGAAGGAGAAGCAGAAGTAGGAGAAGGAGAAGGAGGAGAAGCAGAAGGAGAAGCAGAAGCAGAATGAGAAGCAGAAAGAGAAGCAGGAGAAGGACAGGAAGCAGAAGCAGGAGAAGCCGAAAGAGAAGAAGCAGAAGAAGCAGAAACATTAGCAGAAGGAGAAGCAGAAGCAGAAGGAGAAGCAGCAGAAGAAGTAGAACCAGAAATTCAGGCAGGAGAAACAGAAGAAGCAGAAGCAGAAGGAGAAGCAAAAAGAGAAGCACAAGGAGTAGTAAAAGAAGCAGCAGAAGGAGAAGCAGCAGAAGAAGCAGAAAAACAAGCAGGAGAAGCAGAAGCAGAAAGAGAATTAGAAGCTGAAGAAGCAGAGCAGAAGAAGAAGCAGTAGAAGCATAAGAAGCAGAAGCAGGAGAAGCAGAAACAGAAGAAAATAGAAGAAGCATAAGAAGCAGAAGTAGAAGCAGAGGGAGAAACAGAAGAAGGAGAAGGATCAGCAGAAGGTGAAACAGAAGGAGATGTAGAAGCAGAAAGAGAAGCAGAAACAGAAGGAGAAGTTGGAGAATCAGAAGAAGCAGAAGCAGAAAGAGAAGCAAAAGAGGGAGAAGGAGAAGCAGAAGCAGAAGGACAATAAGGAGAAGCAGAAGAAGCAGAAGCGGGAGAAGCAGCAGAAGAAGAAGAAACAGAAGACGGAGAAGGAGGAGAAGGAGAAGCAGAAGCAGAAAGAGAAGCAGAAATAGAAACAGAAGCAGAAGAAGCAGTTGCAGGAGAAGCAGAAGCAGAAGAAACAGAAGAAGCTGAAGAAGCAGAAGGAGAAGCAGAAGCAGAAGGAGAAGCAGAAGCATCAGAGGCTGGAAAAGCAGAAGCAGAAGATACAGAACAAGCAGAAGAAGCAGAAGCAGAACGAGAAGCAGAAGAATAAGAAGGAGAAAGAGAAGGATTAGGAGTAGGAGGAGCAGAAGTAGAATTAGAAGCAGAAAGAGAAGCAGAAGGAGAAGCAGAAAGAGAAACAGAAGAAGCAGAAGCAGAAGCAGAATGAGAAGCACAAGAAGGAGAAATTGAAGGAGAAGGAGAATGAGACGGAGAAGCAGAAGGAGAAGTAGGAGAAGCAGAAGAAGGAGAAGCAGGAGAAGCAGAAGCAGAAGAAACAGAAGAAGGAGAAGAGCAGAAGCAGAAGGAGAAACAGAAGCAGAAGGAGAAGCAGAAGAAGCAGAAGCCGAAGCAGAAGAAACTGAAAAAGCAGAAAAGGAAGAAGAAGCAGAAGAAGAACAAGCAGGAAAAGCAGAAGAAGAAGAAGGAGAAGGAGAAAGAGAAGGATTAGGAGTAGGAGAAACAGACGGATAAGCAGAAGCAGAAAGAGAAGGAGAAGGAGAAGGAGAAGCAGGAGAAGCAAAAGAAGCAGAAGCAGGAGAAGCAGAAGAGGAATGAAAAGAAGAAGGAGAAATTGAAACAGAAGAAGATGCAGAAGGAGAAGCAGAAGCAGAAGGAGAAGCAGAAGGAGAAGGAGAAGCAGAAGGATAAGAATAAAGAGAAACAGAAGGAGAAGCAGGAGAAGCAGTAGAAGCAGAAGCAGAAGAAATAAAAGAAGGAGAAGAAACAGAAGCAGAAAGAGAAGCAGAAACAGAAGGAAAAGCAGAAATAGAAGCAGAAGAAGCCGAAGAAGCAGAAGCAGAACCTGAAGCGTAAGGAGAAGCAGAAGAAGCAGAATCTGGAGAAGAAGAAGGAGAACCAGAAGGAGAAGCAGAAGCAGAAAGAGAAGCAAAAGCAGAAGGAGAAGCAGAAGAAACAGAAGAAGCAGAAGCAGTAGCAGAAGAAGCTGAAGATGCAGAAGCAGAAAGAGAAGCAGAAGGAATAGCAGAAGAACGAGAAGGAGAAGGAGAAACAGAAGGAGAAGAAGAAGGAGAAGCAGAAGGAGAATCAGGAAAGGCAGAAGAAGCAGAATCAGACGGAGAAGAAGAAGAAGGAGAAGGAGAAGCAGAAGCAGAAGAAGAAGCAGACGGAAAAGCACAAGCAGAAGGAGATGCAGAAGGAGAAGCAGGAGAAGCAGAAGAAGCAGAAGCAGAAGGAGAGAAGAAGTAGAAGAAGCAGAATCCGAAGAAGCAGAAGCAGAAGTAGAAAGAGAAGCCGACGAAGAGAAGCAGAACGAGAAGCAGGAGAAACAGAAGAAGCAGAAGCAGGAGAAGCAGAAGAAGAAGAAACAGAAGAAGGAGAAGGAGCAGAAGCAGAAGGAGAAGGAAAAGCAGAAGGAGAAGCAGAAAGAGAAGCAGGAAAAGCAGAAGAAGCAGAAGCAGGAGAAGCAGAAACAGAAGGAGAAGCAGAAAGAGGAGGGGAAGCAGAAGAAGCAGAAGCAGGAGAAGCAGAAACATAAGAATCCGAAGAAGCAGAAGCAGAACCTGAAGCAAAAGCAGAAGCAGGAGAAGCAGAAGAAGCAGAATCTGGAGAAGCTGAATGAGAAGCTGAAGGAGAAGCAGAAGCTGAAAGAGAATCAAAAGCAGAAGGAGACTCAGAAGAAACAGAAGAAGCAGTAGCAGTTGCAGCAGAAGCAGAAGGAGAAGCAGAAAGAAAAGCAGAAGAACGACAAGGAGAAGGAGAAACAGAAGGAGAAGCAGAAGGAGAATCAGAAGGAGAAGCAGAAGAAGCAGAAGGAGAAGCAGAAGCAGAAGAAGCAGAAGGAGAAGCAGAAGGAGAAACAGAAGCAGAAGAAGCAGCAGAAGGAGAAGCAGAAGCAGAAGAAGATGCAGAAGGAGAAGCAGGAGAAGCAGAAGAAGCAGAAGCAGAAGGAGAAGTAGAAGTAGGAGAAGGAAGAGCCGCAGAAGGAATAGGAGAAGCAGAATGAGAAGCAGAAAGAGAAGCAGTAGAAGCAGAAGAAGCAGGAAAAGAAGAAGCAGAAGAAAGAGAAGAAGAAGAAGAAGAAGAAGAAGAAGAAGAAGAAGAAGAAGAAGAAGAAGAAGAAGAAGAAGAAGAAAGAGGAGGAGGAGGAGGAAGAGGAGGAGGAGGAGAAGGAGAAGCATAAGGAGAAGCAGTAGAAGCAGAAGAAGCAGAAGCAGGAGAAGCAGAAGCAGAAGAAAAAGAATAAGCAAAAGAAGCAGAATCAGAGGGAGAAGCAGAAGAAGGAGAAGGAGCAGAAGGAGAAGGACAAGCAGAAGGAGAATCAGAAGGAGAAGCAGAAGAAGGAGAAGCAGAAGCAGAAGAAGCAGCAGAAGGAGAAGCAGAAGCAGAAGAAGATGCAGAAGGAGAAGTAGGAGAAGCAGAAGAAGCAGAAGCAGAAGGAGAAACAGAAATAGGAGAAGGAGAAGGAAGGGCAGCAGAAGCAATAGGAGAAGCAGAAGGAGAAGCAGAAGCAGAATGAGAAGCAAAAAGAGAACGAGTAGAAGCAGAAAAACCAGG
>NW_012290326.1:0-12481 GCF_000151885.1 Dipodomys ordii | reverse complement strand
TCAGCGGGGGACACAGCAGTACACATCGAGACACAGTTGGACACAGCGGGGGACACAGAGGGGTACACAGCGGGACACAGCGAGGACACAGCGGGACCCAGCGGGACACAGCGTCATTACAACGGGGACACAGCGGGACAGAGTGGGGTACACAGCTGGGGACACAACGGGGCTCAGCGGGGGACACAGCGAGGATACAGTGGGATACAGCGGGACACAGCGGGGACATTGCGGGAACATAGCGGGACACAGCGGGACATAGTAGGACAAGCTTGTGACCCAGCGGGGACACAGCGGGACACAGCGGGGGACACAGCTAGGACACAGCGGGACACAGCGGGACACAGTGGGGACACAAAGGTGACTCAGAGGGGGAAACAGCGGGGAAAAAAGCGGGACACCATGGGACACAGTGTGACACAGCAGGACACAGAGGGAACACTGCATTGACACAGCAGGACAAAGCGGGGGACACAGCGGGACACAGCGGTGACACAGCTGGACACAACGGAGTACACAGCGGGACACAGCGGGCACAAAGCGGGGACAGAGCGGGACACAGCTGGACACAGCGGGACATATTGGGGGACACAGCGGGACACAGAGGGGGACACAGTGAGGACACAGTGGGACACAGCGGGGGACACAGTGAGGACACAGCGGTGACACAGCTGGACACAACGAAGTACACAGCGGGACACAGCGGGCACACAGCGGGGACACAGCGGGACACAAAAGGACACAGTGGGACACAGCGGGACACAGGGGGGGACACAGCGAGGACACATTGGGACACAGCGGGGACACAGCGGGACTCAGCAGGGGACACAGCAGTACACAGCGGGACACAGCGGGTCACAGCAGGGAGAGAGCGGGTGACACAGAGGGGTACACAGCGGGACACAGCAGTGGACAAAGCAGGACACAGCGGGGGACACAGCGAGGACACTGCGGGACACTGCGGGAGACACAGCAAGGACACAGCGGGACACAGTGGAACACAGCGGGACACAGCAGTGACACAGCAGGGGACCCAGCGGGACACAACCGGGGACACAGCGGGACACAGCGGGGCCACAGGGAGGACACAGCAGGACACAGCGGGGGACACAGCGGGAAACAGCGAGGGACACAGCATCGATAGAGCGGGGACACAGCGGGACACAGCAGGGTACACAGCTGGGGACACAACGGGACACAGTGTGGGACATAGCGGGACACAACAGGACACAGTGGGACACAGCGGGACACAGCGATGACAAAGCGGGACACAGCGGGGGACACAGTGGGACAGAGCAGGGTACACAGCAGGGGACACAGAGGGACCCAGCGGGACACAGCGGGGGACACAGGGGAGAAACAGCGGGACACAGCGGGGGACACAGCGGGGGACACAGAGGGGTACACAGCGGGACACAGCAGTGGACAAAGCAGGACACAGTGAGGGACACAGCGAGGACACTGCGGGACTCTTCAGGAGACACAGCGAGGACACAGCGTGACACAGAGGAACACAGTGGGACACAGCAGGGACACAGCAGGGGACACAGCGGGACACAGAGGGGGACACAGCGGGACACAGCGGGGGACACAGCGGGACACAGCGGGACACAGCGGGGGACACAGCGATGACAAAGGGGGACACAGCGGGGATATAGCGGGACTCAACACGGTCACAGCGGGACACTGCAGGACACAGCGGAACAAAGCGAGGACACAGCAGGGGACAGAGCGGGACACAGCGTGACACAGCGGGGGACACAGGGGGGACAAAGGGGACACAGCAGGGGACACAGCGAGGACACAGCGGGACACATCTGGGACACAGCGGGAATCAGCGCGCGACACAGCGGGACACAGCGGGGACACAGCAGGGACACAGCGGGGGACACAGTGGGACAGAGCAGGGGACACAGCAGGGGACACAGAGGGACAGAGCGGGACACAGCAGGGGACACAGGGGGGACACAGCGGGACACAGCAGGGGACACAGTGAGGACACATTGGGAAACAGCGGGGAAACAGCGGGACTCAGAGGGGGACACAGCAGTACACAGCGGGACACAGCGGGGCACAGCAGGGACACAGCGGGGGACACAGTGGGAAACAGCGAGGGACACTGCGGGGGACACAGCGTCGATAGAGCGGGGACACAGCGGGGTACACAGCTGGGGACACAACGGGACACAGTGGGGGACATAGCGGGACACAACGGGACGCAGCGGGACACAGCGGGGCACAGCGGGGACAAAGCGGGAGACACAGCAGGGAACAGAGCAGGACACAGCGGGGGACACAGCGAGGACACAGCGGGACACAGCGGGGACACAGCGGGGACTCAGCGGGGGACACAGCGGGGGACAAACGGGACACCACGGAACACAGCGGGATACAGCGGGACACAACGGGGACAAAGCGGGACTCAGCGGGGAACACAGCAGGGGACAAAGCGGGACACCACGGGACACAGTGTGACACATCGCGCCACAGCGGCGATACTGCGGGGACACAGCGGGACAAAGTGGGGGACACAGCGGGACACAGCGGGGGACACAGCAGGGGATAGCGGGGGACAGAGAGTGGACAGAATGGAACACAGCGGTGACACAGCAGGACACAGCGGGGTACAAAGCAGGACACAGCGGGCACACAGCGCGGACACAGCAGGGACACAGCAGGGGACATAGTGGGACACAGCAGGGACACAGCAGGGGACACAGAGGGACACAGCGGGACACAGCGGGACACAGCGGGGCACAGCAGGGACACAGCGAGGGACACAGCAGGGGACACAGCAGGACACACCGGGGGACATAGCAGGACACAGCAGGGGACACAGGGAGGACACAGCGGGACACAGTGGGGGACACAGCGGAACACAGCGAGGGACAGAGCGGGGGACACAGTGGGACACAGCGGGGTACACTGAGAGGACACAGCGGGACCCAGCGGGACACAGCGTCGATACAGCGGGGACACAGCGGGACACAGCGGGGTACACTGCTGGGGACACAAGGGGACACAGTGGGGGACATAGCGGGACACACTGGGACACAGCGGGACACAGCGGGGCACAGCGGGGACAAAGCGGGAGACACAGCGGGGAACAGAGCAGGACACAGCGGGGGACACAGCGAGGACACAGCGGGACACAGCGAGGACACAGCGGGACACAGCCGGGGACACAGCGGGACACAACGGGGAACACAGCAGGGGACACAGCGGAACACAGCGGCACACAGCAGGGGACACAGTGGTGACACAGTGGTACACAGCGTGGGACACAGCAAGGACACAGCAAAACACAGCGTGGGACAACGCGGGAGACAGCGGGGGACACAGCGAGGACACAGCGGGTCACAGCGGGGACACAGCGGGACACAGCGGGGGACACAATGACAACACAGCAGGACACAGCGGGGGACAAGGCGGGACACAGCGGGGGACAGAGCGGGGGACACAGCGAGACACAACGGGCACAAAGCGAGACACAGCAGATTACACAGCGGGCACACAGCCGGGACACAGCCGGGACACAGCGGAACACAGTGGGGAAAGAGCGGGACAAAGCGTGACACAGCGGGACACAGTGGGGTACACAGCGGGACTCACGGGGGACACAGCGGGGCACACAGTGGGACACACGGTGGACACAGCGAGGACACAGCAGGGACACAGCAGGGGACACAGTGGGACACAGCAGGGACACAGCAGGGGACACAATGTGGACACAGCAGTTGACACAGCGGGACACAGCGGGGGACAGAGGGGGACACAGCGGGGGACACATGGGGAACACAGCGGGACACAGCGGGGACACAGCGGGACTCAGCGGGGGACACTGCAGTATACAGCAGGACACAGCGGGGACACAGCAGGGACACAGCGGGGGACACAGCAGGACACAGCGGGACACAGCGGGGAACACAGCGGGACACAGAGGGGGACACAGAGGGGTACACAGCGGGACACAGCTGGGAACACAGTGGGTCACAGCGGGACACAGCGGGAACACAGCTGGACACAGCGGGGTACACAGTGGGACACAGGGTGCACACAGTGGGGACACAGCGGGGGACACAGCGGGACACAGCGGGTCACAGTGGGGGACAGAGCAGAGGACACAGCGGGGGACAGCAGAGGACAGAGAGGGGACACAGAGGCGACACAGAGGGGACGCAGCTGGGGACACAGCGTGGGACAAAATGGGACACCACGGGACACAGTGTTACACAGCGGAACACAGCGGGGACACTGCGGGCCACAGCAAGATAAAGCGGGGGACACAGCGGGACACAGCGGGGGAAAGCGGGGGACACAGCGGGACACAGTGGGCTACTCAGTGAGGACACAGCGGGACACAACAGGGGACACAGCGAAGACACAGCGGGGGACACAGCGGGACACAGTGGGGAACACAGCGGGACACAACGGGACCCAGCGTCGATACACCGGGGAGGCAGCGTTACACAGCGTGGTACACACTGTGGACACAACGGGACACAGTGGGGGCACAGCGGGACACAGTGGGACACAGCGGGGACAAAGCGTGAGACACAGCGAGGGACAGAGAGGGAAACAGCAGGGGACACAGCGAGGAAACAGTGGGACACAGCGGTGACACAGCGGGGACTCAGCGGGGGACACAGTGGGACACAGCGGGGGACATGCGGGACACAGCGGGGGACACGTTGGGACACAGTGTGGGACAGAGCATGGGACACAGCGAGACACAGCGGGGACAAAGCTGGACACAGCGGGGTACACAGAGGGACACAGCAAGGACACAGCGGGGAAACAGCGTGACACAAAAGGACACAGCTGGACACAGCAGGGTACACAGCGGGACACAGCGGTCACACAGCGGGGACACAGCGGGACACAGTGGGCTACCCAGTGAGGACACAGCGGGACACAACAGGGGGCACAACAGGGGACACAGCGAGGACACAGCGGGGGACACAGCGGGGGACACAGTGGGACACAGTGGGGAACACAGCGAGGACACAGCGGGACACAACGGGACACAGCGTCGATACAGCGGGGAGGCAGCGTTACATAGCGTGGTACACACTGTGGACCCAACGGGACACAGTGGGGGCACAGCGGGACACAGCAGGACACAGTGGGACACAGCGGAGAGACAGCAGGGACACAGTGGGGGACACAGAGGGACACAGCGGGTCACAGCGGGGAACACAGCGGGACACAGCAGGGGACACAGCGAGGACACAGCGGGTCACAGCGGGACACAGCGTGGGACAAAGCAGGAGACAGCGAGGGACAAAGAGAGGACCCAGCTGGACACATCGGGGTACACAGCGGGACACAGCGGGGGACACAGAAGGGTACACAGCGGGACAAAGCGAGAAACACAGCGAGGTCACACCGGGGGCCAAAGCGGGACAACACGGGACACAGTGTGACACAGTGTGACACAGCGGGGACACTGCAGGGGCACAGCGGTACAAAGCGGGCGACACAGCGGGACACAGCGGGACACAGCGGGAGAGACAGCGGGGGACAGCAGGGGACAGAGAGGGGACACAGCGGGAGACACAAAGGGGGACAGCAGGGGACAGAGAAAGGACACAGCGGGACACAGCGGGAACACAGCTGGACACAGAGGCGTACACAGCGGGACACAGGGGGCACACAGTGGGGACACAGCAGAGGACAAAGCAGGACACAGCTTGTCACAGCGGGGGACACAGCGGGACACAGCGGGACACAGCAGGGGACACAGCGGGACATAGTTGGGGACCCAGTGAGGACACAGCGGGACACAGCAGGGGACACAGCGAGGACACAGCGGGGGACACAGCGGGACACAGTGGGGAACACAGCGAGGACAGAGAGGGACACAGCGTCGATACAGCGGGGACACAGCGTTACACAGCATGGTACACAGCTTTGGACACAACGGGACACAGTGGGGGCACAGCCGGACACAGCGGGACACAGTGGGACCCAACAGGGCCAAAGCGTGAGACACAGCGGGGGACAGAGAGGGAGAAAGCAGGGGACACAGCGAGGACACAGCGGGACACAGCAGTGACACAACGGGGACTCAGCGGGGGACACAGCGGGACACAGCGGGGGACACAGTGGGACACAACGGGGGACACTGCGGGACACAGTGTTCGACAGAGCGTGGGACACAGCGAGACACAGCGGGTACAAAGCTGGACACAGCGGGGTACACAGAGGCACACAGCAGGGACACAGCGGGGAAACAGCGAGGACTCAGCGGCACACAGTGGGGGACACAGCAAGGACAGAGCGGGACACAGCGGGGGACAAAGCGGGACATAGCGGGGGACACAGCGGGGACACAGCAGGACATAGCGGGACACAGCGTGGGACACAGGAAAGACACAGAAGTACACAGCGGGGGACAGAGAGAGGACACATTGGGACACAGCGGGACTCAGCGGGGGACACAGCAGTACACAGCGGGACACAGCGGGACACAGAGGGGAAAGAGCATGGACACAGCGGGGGACACAGCGAGAAACAGCGGGGGACACAGAGGGGTACACAGCGGGACACAGCGGGGAAAAAAGCGAGGCCACAGTGGAAAACAGCGTGGGACACAGCGAGGACACAGCGGGACACAGCGGGACACAGTGGGGACAAAGCAGTAGACACAACGGGACACAATGGCGGACACAGCGGGACACAGCATGGGACACAGGGAGGACACAGGGGGCCCCAGCGGGACCCAGCCTCGATACAGCGGGGACACAGCGGGTCACAGCGAGGTACACAGCTGGGGACACAACAGGACACAGCGGGGGACACAGCGAGGACACAGCGGGACACAGCGGGACACAGCGGGACACTGCGGGAAGATAGTGACACACAGCGGGGTACAGAGCGGGACACAGCGGAACACAGCTGGGGACATAGCGGGGACACAGCGGGACACAGCGGGGGACACAGCGAGGACGCAGCGGGACACAGCGGAACTCAGCGGGGGACAAAGCGGGAGACAGCAGGGGACACAGCGAGCACACAGCAGGACACAGCGGCCAAACAGAGGGGACACAGTGGGGGACACAGCGGGGAACAAAGGGGGACACCACGGGACACAGTGAGACACAGCGGGACACAGCGGGACACTGTGGGGACACAGTAGGACAAAGCGGGGGACACAGCGGGACACAACGGAACAAAGCGGGGGACAGAGCGGAGACAGTGTAGGGCCACAGCGGGACACCTCGGTGACACAGCTGGACACAGCGGGGTACACAGCGGTACACAGCGGGCACACAGCGGGGACACAGCGGGACACAGCGGGAACAGAGCGGGACACAGTCGGACACAGCGGGACACAGTGGGGGGACACAGCGGGACACAGCTGTGGACTCAGCAAGGACACAGCGGGACACAGCGGGGGACACAGCGAGGACACAGCGGGGGACACAACAGGACACAGCGGGGGACACAGCGAGGACACAGCGGGACACAGTGGGACACAGCGGGACACTGCGGGAACATAGCGAGACACAGCGGGGTACAGAGCGGGACAGAGCGGAACACAGCTGGGGACATAGCAGGGACACAGCGGGACACAGCGGGGGACACAGTGGGACACAGGGGGCACACAGTGGGGACACAGCAGGGGACACAGCGGGACACAGCGGGTCACAGCGGGGGACACAGCGGGGGATACAGCGGGGGACAGCAGAGGACAGAGAGGGGACACAGCGGCGACACAGAGGGGACGCAGCTGGGGACACAGCGTGGGACAAAGTGGGACACCACTGGACACAGTGTTACACAGCGGGACACAGCAGGGACACTGCGGGACACAGGAAGATAAAGCGGGGGACACAGCGGGAGACAGCGGGCCACAGCGGGGGACAGCGGGGGACACAGCGGGACACAGTGGGCTACCCAGTGAGGACACAGCGGGACACAACAGGGGACACAGCGAGGACACAGCGGGGGACACAGCGGGGTACACAGCGGGACACAGTGGGGAACACAGCGAGGACACAGCGGGACACAATGGGACACAGCGTCGATACAGCGGGGAGGCAGCGTTACACAGCGTGGTACACACTGTGGACACAACGGGATACAGTGGTGGCACAGCGGGACACAGCGGGACACAGTGGGACACAGCGGGGACAAAGCGTGAGACACAGTGGGGGCAGAGAGGGAGACAGCAGGGGACACAGCGAGGAAACAGCAGGACACAGCGGTGACACAGCGGGGACTCAGCGGGGGACACAGTGGGACACAGCGGGGGACACAGCGGGACACAGCGGGGGACACTTCGGGACACAGTGTGGGACAGAGCGTGGGACACAGCGAGACACAGCAGGGACAAAGCTGGACACAGCGGGGTACACAGAGGGACACAGCAGGGACACAGCAGGGAAACAGCGTGACACAAAAGGACACAGCTGGACACAGTGGGGTACACAGCGGGACACAGCGGGCACACAGCAGGGACACAGCGGGACACAGCGGGACACAGCGGGGACACAGCGGGACACAGTCGGACACAGCGGGACACAGCGGGGAACACAGCGGGACACAGCGGGGGACCCAGCGAGGACACAGCGGGACACAGCGGGAAACACTGTGAGGTCACAGCGGGGGACAAAGCGGGACAACACGGGACACAGTGTGACACAGTGGGACACAGCGGGGACACTGCAGGGGCACAGCGGGACAAAGCGGGCGACACAGTGAGACACAGCGGGGGACACAGCGGGGGACAGCAGGGCACAGAGAGGGGACACAGCGGGACACAGCAGGGGACACAGAGGGGTACACAGCGGGACACACCGGGACACAGCGTCAATACAGCGGGGACAGAGAGGGTCACAGCAGGGACACAGCGGGACACAGCGGGACACAGCGGGGGACACAGCGGGACACAGCGGGGACACAGCGGGACACAGCGGGACACAGCGGGGGACACAGCAGAACACAGCGTGGGACACAGCGAGGACACAGCAGGACACAGCGGGACACAGCAGCGACACAGCAGGGACACAGCAGGGACACAGAGGGGACACAGCGGGGGACACAGCGGGACACAACAGGGAACACAGCGAGGACACAGTGGGACCCAGCAGGACACAGCGTCGATACAGTGGGGACCCAGCAGGACACAGCGGGGTACCCAGCTGGGGACACAAAGGGACACAGCGGGGGACACAGCGAGGACAAGCGGGACACAGCGGGACACAGCGAGGACACTGCGAGAACATAGCGGGACACAGCGGGGACACAGAGGGACACAGCGGGACACAGCTTGGGATACACGGAGGACACAGCTGGACACAGTGGGGGACACAGCGAGGACACAGCGGTACAGTGGGGTGCGGGATACAGCGGAGGACACAGCGGGACACAGTTGTGACACAGAGCGGACTCAGTGGGGGACACAGCGGGGGACAAAGCAGGACACCACGGGACAGTGTGACACAGCGGGACACAGCGGTGACACTGAACGGACACAGCGGTACAAAGCGGGGGACACAGCGGGGACTCAGCGGGGGACACAGCGGGGGACAAAGCGGGACACCACGGAACACAGCGGGTCACAGCGGGAAACAGCGGTGACCCTGCGGGGACACAGCGGGACCCAGTGGGGGACACAGCGGGACACAGCGGGGACTCACCTGGGGACACAGCGAAGGACAAACTGGGACACCACGGGACACAGTGGGACACAGCAGAACACAGCTGGGACACTGCGGGAACATAGCGGGACACAGCGGGGGACACAGGGGGACACAGTGGGACACAGCAGGGACAGAGCGGGACACAGCGGGACACAGCGGGGAACACAGTGGGACACAGTGGGGGACAGAGCGAGGACACAGCGGGACACAGCAGGCGACACAGCGAGGACACAGCGGGGGACACAGCGGGGGACACAGCGGGACACAGCGGGGAACACAGCGAGGACCCAGCGGGACCCAGCGGGACACAGCGGGCACACAGCGTTACACAGCGTGGTACACAGCTGTGGACACAACGGGACACAGTGGGGGACACAGCGAGGACACAGCTGGACACAGCGGAACACAGCGGTAGACAAAGCGGGACACAGTGGGGGACACAGCGGGGACAGAGAGGGACACAGCGGCGACACAGAGGGGACGCAGCTGGGGACACAGCGTGGGACAAAGTGGGACACCACGGGACACAGTGTTACACAGCGGGACACAGCGGGGACACTGCGGGACACAGCAAGATAAAGCGGGGGACACAGCGGGACACAGCGGGCCACAGCGGGGTACAGCGGGGGACACAGCGGGACACAGTGGGCTACCCAGTGAGGACACAGCGGGACACAACAGGGGACACAGCGAGGACACAGCGGGGGACACAGCGGGGGACACAGCGGGACACAGTGAGGAACACAGCGAGGACACAGCGGGACACAACGGGACACAGCGTCGATACAGCGGGGAGGCAGCGTTACACAGCGTGGTACACACTGTGGACACAACGGGACACAGTGGGGGCACAGCGGGACACAGCGGGACACAGTGGGACACAGCGGGGTCAAAGCGTGAGACACAGCGAGGGACAGAGAGGGAAACAGCAGGGGACACAGCTAGGAAACAGCGGGACACAGCGGTGACACAGCAGGGACTCAGCGGGGGACACAGTGGGACACAGCGGGGGACACAGCGGGACACAGCGGGGGACACTGCGGGACACACTGTGGGACAGAGCGTGGGACACAGCGAGACACAGCGGGGACAAAGCTGGACACAGCGAGGTACACAGAGGGACACAGCAGGGACACAGCGGGGAAACAGCGTGACACAAAAGGACACCGCTGGACACAGCGGGGTACACAGCGGGACACAGCGGGCACACAGCGGGGACACAGACGGACATAGCGGGGGACACAGCCGGGGACACTGAGGGACACAGTGGGACACAGCGTCGATACAGCGGGCACACAGCGTTACACAGCGTGGTACACAGCTGTGGACACAACGGGACACAGTGGGGGCACAGCGGGACACAGCGGAACACAGTGGGACACATCGGGGACAAAGCGTGAGACACAGCGGGGGACAGAGCGGGAGACAGCAGGGGACACAACGAGGACACAGCGAGACACAGCGAGGACACAGCGGGACCGAGCGGGACACAGCATCGATACAGCGGGGACAGAGTGGGCCACAGCGGGGTACATAGCTGGGGACACAACGGGGCACATCGGGGGACACAGCAAGTACTCAGCGGAACACAGCGTGGGACACAGTGAGGACACAGGGGGACACAGCGGGACACAGCAGGAACACAGCAGTAGACACAGCGGGACACAGCAGGGGACACAGCGGGACACAGCGGGGGACACAGGGAGGACAGAGCGGGACACAGCGGGGACACAGCGGGGACTCAGCGGGGGACACAGCGGGGTACACAGCTGGGGACACAACGGAACACAGCGGGGGACACATAGAGGACACAGCAGGACACAGCAGGGACACAGCGGAGACACTGCGGGAACATAGCAGGACACAGCGGGGTAAACAGCGGGACACAGCAGGGACACAGGTTGGGACACAGCGGGGACAGAGTGGGACACAGCGGGGGACACAGCGAGGACACAGTGGGACACAGCGTGGGACAAAGTGGGAGACAGCGGGGCACACAGCGAGGACACAGCAGGACACCGAGGGGACTCAGCGGGGGACACAGCGGGGACAGAGCAGGGACACAGCGGGGGACACAGTAGGACAGAGCGGGGGACACAGCGGGAGACAGAGGGGGACACCACGAATAACAGAGCAAGGACACAGCGGGACCCAGCGGGACACAGCCTCGATACAGCGGGATTCACAGCGTTACACAGCGGGTTACACAGCTGGGGACACAAAGGGACACAGTGGTGGACACAGCGGGACACAGCAGGACAGAGTGGGACACAGACGGGATAAAGCATGAGACACAGCGGGGGACAGAGCGGGAGACAGCGGGGGACACAGCGAGGACACAGCGGGACACAGCGGGGACACAGCGGGGACTCAGCTGGGGACACAGCGGGGGACAAAGCGGGACACCACTGACACAGCGGGACACAGCGAGAAACAGCGGTGACCCTGCGGGGACACAGCGGGACACAGCGGGACAGAGTGGGGGACACAGCGGGACACAGCGGGGGACAGAGCGTGAGACACAGCGAGACACATCAGAGACAAAGCTATACACAGCGGGGTACATAGAGGGACACAGCGGGGAAACAGCGGGGGACACAGCGGGACACAGCGGGGAACACAGCGAGGACACAGCGGGACACGGCGGGACACAGCGTCGATACAGCGAGGACACAGTGGGACACAGCGGGGTACACAGCTGGGGACACAACGGGACACAGCGGGGGACACATTGAGGACACAGCAGGACACAGCGGGGGATACAGGGGGGACACAGCGGGACACAGCGGGGGACACAGCGAGTACATTTGGACACAGCGGGGACACAGCGG
>NW_012290325.1:0-12485 GCF_000151885.1 Dipodomys ordii | reverse complement strand
GGAGACAAGAAGGAGAAGCAGGAGATTCAGAAGAAGCAGAAAGAGAAGGAGAAGAAGGAGAAGCAGAAGTAGACTCCGAAGAAACAGAAGAAGAAGAAGAAACAGAAGCAAAAGAAACAGAAGAAGGAGAAGAGCAGAAGCAGAAGCAGAAGGAGAAGCATTAGCAGAAGGAGAAGCAGAAAGAGAAGCAGGAGAACCAGAAGAAGCAGGAGAAGCAGAAGCAGAACAAACAGGAGAAGCCGAAGAGGCAGAAGCAGAATCTGAAGCAGAAGGAGAAACAGAAGAAGCACAATCTGAAGCAGAAGCAGAAGAAACAGAAATAGTAGAATAAGCAGAAGCAGAAGCACCAGGACAAGCAGAAGAACAAGAAGGAGAAGGCAAAAGAGAAGGATTAGGAGTAGGAGAAGCAAAAGGATAAACAGAAGCAGAAATAGACGCAGAAGGAGAAGCAGCACGAGAAGTAGGAGAAGCAGGAGAAGCAGAAGCAAGAGAAGCAGAAGAAACAGAAGACGCAGAAGCAGAATGAGAAGCAGAAGGAGAAATTGAAGCAGAAGGAGAAGGAGGAGCAAAAGGAGAAGCAGAAGAAGGAGAAGGAGAAGCAGAAAGAGAAGCAGAAAGAGAAGCAGAAAGAGAAGCAGAAAGAGAAGCACAACGAGAAGCAGGAGAAGCAGAAGCAGGAGAAGCAGAAGCAGAAGAAACATAAGAAGGAGAAGAAGCAGAAGCAGAACGAGAAGCAGAAACAGAAAGAAAAGCAGAAATAGAAGCAGGAGCAGCAGAGAGCATCAGCAGGAGAGCAGAAGCAGAAGAAGCCGAAGAAGCAGAAGCAGAACCTTGAAGCTTAAGGAGATCCAGAGAAGCAGAAGAAGCAGAATCTGGAGAAGCAGAAGAGAAGCAGAAGCAGAAAGAGAAGCAAAAGCAGAAGGAGAAGCAGAAGAAACAGAAGAAGCAGAGGCAGTCGCAGAAGAAGCAGAAGATGCAGAAGCAGTCGTAGAAGCAGAAGAAGGAGAAGCAGAAGGAGAAGCATAAAGAGAAACAGAAGGAGAAGCAGTAGAAGCAGAAGCAGGAGAAGCAGAATCAGAAGAAATAGAAGAAGGAGAAGAAGCAGAAGCAGAAAGAGAAGCAGAAACAGAAGGAGAAGCAGAAAAAGAAGCAGAAGAAGCCGAAGAAGCAAAAGCAGAAACTAAAGCAGAAGGAGAAGCAGGAGAAGCAGAAGAAGCAGAATATGGAGAAGAAGAAGGAGAACCAGAAGGAGAAGCAGAAGCAGAAAGAGAAGCAAAAGCAGAAGGAGAAGCAGAAGAAACAGAAGAAGCAGAATCAGTAGTAGAAGAAGCTGAAGATGCAGAAGCAAAAAGAGAAGCAGAAGGAATAGCAGAAGAACGAGAAGGAGAAATAGAAGGAGAAGCAGAAGGAGAAACAGGAAAAGCAGAAGAAACAGAAGCAGACAGAGAAGCAGAAGAAGGAGAAGGAGAAGCCGGAGCAGAAGAAGAAGCAGAAGGAAAAGCACAAGCAGAAGGAGATGCAGAAGGAGAAGCAGGAAATGCAGAAGACGCAGAAGCAGAAGGAGAAGAAGAAGGAGGAGAATCAGAGTGAGAAGAAGCAGAAGCAGAAATAGAAAGAGAAGCCGACGAAGAGAAGCAGAACGAGAAGCAGGAGAAGCAGAAGAAGCACAAGTGGGAGAAGCAGAAGAAGAAGAAACAGAAGAAGGAGAAGGAGCAGAACCAGAATGAGAAGCAGAAGGAGAAGCAGAAAGAGAAGCAGGAAAATCAGAAGAAGCAGAAGCAGGAGAAGCAGAAGGAGAAGAAACAGGAGAAGGACAAGAAGCAGAAAGAAAGCAGTAGAAGCAGAAGAGGCAGGAAAAGCAGAAGCAGAAGAAAGAGAAGAAGAAGAAGACGAAGAAGAAGAAGAAAAAGAAGCAGCAGCATAAGGAGAAGCATAAGGAGAAGCATAAGGAGAAGTATAAGGAGAAGCAGTAGAAGCAGAAGAAGCAGAAGCAGGAGAAGCTGAAGCAGAAGAAAAAGAATAAGCAAAAGAAGCAGAAGCAGAAGCAGTGAGAGAAGCAGAAGAAGGAGAAGGAGAAGGAGCAGCAGAAGGAGAAGCAGAAGCAGAAAGAGAAGCAGAAACAGAAGGAGAACAAGAAGGAGAAGCAGGAGAATTAGAAGAAGCAGAAAGAGAAGGAGAAGAAGGAGAAGCAGAAGTAGAATCAGAAGAAACAGAAGAAGAAGAAGAAACAGAAGCAAAAGAAATAGAAGAAGGAGAAGAGCAGAAGCAGAAGCAGAAGGAGAAGAAGAAGCAGAAGGAGAAGCAGAAAGAGAAGCAGGAGAACCAGAAGAAGCAGGAGAAGCATAAGCAGAAGAAACAGGAGAAGCCGAAGAAGCAGAAGCAGAATCTGAAGCAGAAGGAGAAACAGAAGAAGCACAATCTGAAGCAGAAGCAGAAGAAACAGAAATAGTAGAATAAACAGAAGCAGAAGCAGCAGGAGAAGCAGAAGAAGAAGAAGGAGAAGGCAAAAGAGAAGGATTACTAGTAGGAGAAGCAGAAGGATAAGCAGAAGCAGAAAGAGACGCAGAAGGAGAAGCAGCACGAGAAGTAGGAGAAGCAGGAGAAGCAGAAGAAAAAGAAGACGCAGAAGCAGAATGAGAAGCAGAAGGAGAAATTGAAGCAGAAGGAGAAGGAGAAGCAAAAGGAGAAGCAGCAGAAAGAGAAGCAGAAAGAGAAGCAGAAAGAGAAGCAGAAAGAGAAGCACAACGAGAAGCAGGAGAAGCAGAAGCAGGAGAAGCAGAAGCAGAAGAAACATAAGAAGGAGAAGAAGCAGAAGCAGAAGGAGAAGCAGAAACAGAAGGAAAAGCAGAAATAGAAGCAGGAGCAGCAGAAGAAGCAGCAGCAGGAGAAGCAGAAGCAGAAGAAGCCGAAGAAGCAGAAGCAGAACCTGAAGCATAAGGAGATACAGGAGAAGCAGAAGAAGCAGAAACTGGAGAAGCAGAAGGAGAAGCAGAAGCAGAAAGAGAGGCAAAAGCAGAAGGAGAAGCATAAGGAGAAGCAGAAGAAACAGAAGAAGCAGAGGCAGTAGCAGAAGATGTAGAAGCAGAAGGAGAAGCAGAGGGAAAAGCAGAAGAACGAGAAGGTGAAGGAGAAACAGAAGGAGAAGCAGAAAGAGAAGCAGAAGAAGGAGCAGGAAAAGGGAAAGCAGCAGGAGAAGCAGAAAGAGAAGCAGAAAGAAAAGCAGAAGGAGAAGCAGGAGATGCAGAAACAGGAGAAGAACAAGCAGAAGAAACAGGAGAAGGACAAGAAGCAGAAGCAGAAGGAGAAGCAGAAAGAGAAGGAGGGGAAGCAGAAGAAGCAGAAGCAGGAGAAGCAGAAGCATAAGAATCCGAAGAAGCAGAAGCAGAACCTGAACAGAAGGAGAAGCAGGAGAAGGAGAAGAATCAGAATCTGGAGAAGCAGAATGAGAAGCAGAAGGAGAAGCAGAAGCAGAAAGAGAATCAAAAGCAGAAGGAGAAGCAGAAGAAACAGAAGAAGTAGAAGCAGTAGCAGTTGTAGCAGAAGCAGAAGGAAAAGCAGAAGAACAAGAAGGAGAAGGAGAAACAGAAGGAGAAGCAGAAGGAGAAGCAGAAAGCGAAGCAGGTAAAGCAGAAGAAGAAGAAGCAGAAGGAGAATCAGAAGGAGAAGCAGAAGAAGGAGAAGGAGAAGCAGAAGCAGAAGAAGATGCAGAAGGAGAAGCAGAAGAAGCAGAAGCAGAAGAAGATGCAGAAGGAGAAGCAGAAGAAGCAGAAGCAGAAGGAGAGGCAGGAAAAGCAGAAGAAGCAGAAGGAAAAGGAGAAGCAAAAGAAGGAGAAGGAGAAGCAGAGGCAGAAGAAGAAGCATAAGGACAAGCACAAGCAGAAGGAGATGCAGAAGGAAAAGTAGGAGAAGCAGAAGAAGCAGAAGCTGAAGGAGAAACAGAAATAGGAGAAGGAGAAGGAGGAGAAGCAGAAGCAGAAGGAGAAGCAGAAGCAGAAGGAGAATCAGAAAGAGAAGCAGGAGGAGGACAAGAAGCAGAAGCAGGAGAAGCCGAAAGAGAAGAAGCAGAAACAGAAGCAGAAGTAGAAGCAGAAGCAGAAGGAGAAGCAGCAGAAGAAGTAGAACCAGAAATTCAGGCAGCAGAAACAGAAGAAGCAGAAGCAGAAGGAGAAGCAAAAAGAGAAGAAGGGGAAGTAGAAAAAACAGCAGAAGAAGCAGAAAAACAAGCAGGAGAAGCAGAAGCAGGAAGAGAAGTAGAAGCAGAAGAAGCAGAAGAAGAAGAAGAAGCAGTAGAAGCATAAGAATCAGAAGCAGGAGAAGCAGAAGCAGAAGAAAAAGAAGAAGCATAAGAAGCAGAAGCAGAGGGAGAAACAGAAGAAGGAGAAGGAGCAGCAGAAGGTGAAGCAGAAGGAGATGCAGAAGGAGAAAGAGAAGCAGAAACAGAAGGAGAAAAAGAAGGATTATTTGGAGAATCAGAAGAAGCAGAAGCAGAAAGAGAAGCAGAAGAAGGAGAAGGAGAAGCAGAAACAGAGGAAACGAAGGAGAAGCAGAAGAAGCAGAAGCGGGAGAAGCAGAAGAAGAAGAAGAAACAGAAGAAGGAGAAGGAGCAGAAGCAGAAGCAGAAGGAGAAGCAGAAAGAGAAGCAGAAGAAGCAGTAGCAGGAGAAGCAGAAGCAGAAGAAACAGAAGAAGCCCAAGAACCAGAAGGAGAACCTGAAGCAGAAGGAGAAGCAGAAGCAGCAGAAGCTGGAAAAGCAGAAGCAGAAGAAACCGAACAAGCAGAAGAAGCAGAAGCAGAACGAGAAGCAGAAGAAGAGGGAGAAAGAGAAGGATTAGGAGTAGGAGGAGCAGAAGCAGAATAAGAAGCAGAAAGAGAAGCAGAAGGAGAAGCAGAAGGAGAAACAGAATCAGAGGCAGGAGAAGCAGAAGCAGAAAGAGAAGCACAAGAAGGAGGAATTGAAGGAGAAGGAGAATGAGACGGAGAAGCAGAAGGAGAAGAAGGAGAAGCAGAAGAAGAAGAAGCAGGAGAAGCAGAAAGAGAAGAAACAGAAAAAGCAGAAGAAGCAGCAGCAGGAGAAGCAGAAGAAGAAGAAGGAGAAGGAGAAAGAGAAGGCTTAGGAGTAGGAGAAACAGAAGGATAAGCAGAAGCAGAAAGAGAAGCAGAAGGAGAAGCAGGAGAAGCAGAAGAAGCAGGAGAAGCAGAAGCAGAATGAAAAGCAGAAGGAGAAATTGAAACAGAAGAAGATGCAGAAGGAGAAGCAGAAGCAGAAGTAGAAGCAGAAGAAGGAGAAGCAGAAGGAGAAGCATAAGGAGAAACAGAAGGAGAAGCAGGAGAAGCAGAAGCAGGAGAAGCAGAATCAAAAGAAATAGAAGAAGGATAAGAAGCAGAAGCAGAAAGAGAAGCACAAACAGAAGGAGAAGCAGAAATAGAAGCAGAAGAAGCAGAAGCAGAACCTGAAGCAGAAGGAGAAGCAGGAGAAGCAGAAGAAGCAGAATCTGGAGAAGAAGGAGAACCAGAAGGAGAAGCAGAAGCAGAAAGAGAAGCAAAAGCAGAAGGAGAAGCAGAAAGAGAAGCAGAAGAAACAGAAGAAGCAGAAGCAGAAGCAGTAGCAGAAGAAGCTGAAGATGCAGAAGCAGATAGGAAGCAGAAGGAATAGCAGAATAACGACAAGGAAAAACAGAAGGAGAAGAAGAATGAGAAGCAGTAGGAGAAGCAGGAAAAACAGAAGAAGCAGAAACAGACGGAGAAGCAGAAGAAGGAGAAGCAGAAGCAAAAGAAGAAGCAGAAGGAAAAGCACAAGCAGAAGGAGATGCAGAAGAAGTTGCAGGAGAAGCAGAAGAAGCAGAAGCAGAAGGAGAAGAAGATGGAGGAGAAGCAGAATCAGAAGAAGCAGAAGGAGAAGTAGAAAGAGAAGCCGACGAAGAGAAGCAGAACGAGAAGCAGGAGAAGCAGAAGGAGCAGAGCGGGAGAAGCAGAAGAAGAAGAAACAGAAGAAATAGAAGGAGCAGAAGCAGAAGGAGGAGCAGAAGCAGAAGGAGAAGCAGAAAGAGAAGCAGGAAAAGCAGAAGAAGCAGAAGCAGGAGAAGCAGAAGAAACAGGAGAAGGACAAGAAGCAGAAGCAGAAGCAAAAGGAGAAGCAGAAACAGAAGGAGAAGCAGAAAGACAAGGAGGGGAAGCAGAAGAAGCAGAAGCAGGAGAACCAGAAGCATAAGAATCCGAAGAAGCAGAAGCAGAACCTGAAGCAGAAGGAGAAGCAGGAGAAGCAGAAGAAGCAGAATCTGGAGAAGCAGAATGAGAAGCTGAAGGAGAAGCAGAAGCAGAAAGAGAATCAAAAGGAGAAGGAGAAGCGGAAGAAACAGAAGAAGCAGAAATAGTAGCAGATGCAGCAGAAGCAGAAGGAGAAGCAAAAGTAAAAGCAGAAGAACGAGAAGGAGAAACAGAAGGAGAAGCAGAAGGAGAAGGAGAAGAAGCAGAAGGAGAAGGAGAAGGAGAAGCAGTAGAAGCAGAAGAAGCAGAAGAAGCAGAAGCAGGAGAAGCAGAAGCAGGAGAAGCAGAAGCAGAAGAAAAAGAATAAGCATAAGAAGCAGAATCAGAGGGAGAAGCAGAAGAAGATGCAGAAGGAGAAGCAGAAGAAGGAGAAGAAGGAGAAGGAGAAGGCGAAAGAGAAAGATTAGGAGTAGGAGAAGCAAAAGGATAAGCAGAAGCAGAAAGAGACGCAGAAGGAGAAGCAGCACGAGAAGTAGGAGAAGCAGGAGAAGCAGAAGCAGGAGAAGCAGAAGAAACAGAAGACGCAGAAGCAGAATGAGAAGCAGAAGGAGAAATTGAAGCAGAAGCAGAAGGAGAAGCAGAAGCAGAAGCAGAAGAAGGAGAAGGAGAAGCAGAAAGAGAAGCAGAAAGAGAATCAGAAAGAGAAGCACAACGAGAAGCAGGAGAAGCAGAAGCAGGAGAAGCAGAAGCAGAAGAAACATAGGAAGGAGAAGAAGCAGAAGCAGAAGGAGAAGCAGAAACAGAAGGAAAAGCAGAAAGAGAAGCAGTAGCAGCAGAAGAAGCAGCAGCAGGAGAAGCAGAAGCAGAAGAAGCCGAAGAAGCAGAAGGAGAAGCAGAAGCAGAAAAAGAAGCAAAAGCAGAAGGAGAAGCAGAAGGGGAAGCAGAAGAAACAGAAGAAGCAGAGGCATTAGCAGAAGAAGCAGAAGATGCAGAAGCAGAAGGAGAAACAGAAGGAAAAGCAGAAGAACGAGAAGGAGAAGGAGTAGGAGAAACAGAAGGAGAAGCAGAAAGAGAAGCAGAAGAAGGAGCAGGAGAAGGAAAAGCAGCAGGAGAAGCAGAAAGAGCAGCAGAAGGAGAAGCAGGAGATGCAGAAACTTGAGAAGCAGAAGCAGAAGAAACACAAGAAGGACAAGAAGCAGAAGCAGAAGGAGAAGCAGAAACAGAAGGAGAAGCAGGAAGAGAAGGAGGGAAAGCAGAAGAAGCAGAAGCAGGAGAAGCAGAAGCATAAGAATGTGAAGAAGCAGAAGGAGAACCTGAAGCAGAAGGAGAAGCAGGAGAAGCAGAAGAAGCAGAATCTGGAGAAGCAGAAGGAGAAGCAAAAGGAGAAGCAGAAGCAGAAAGAGAATCAAAAGCAGAAGGAGAAGCAGAAGGAACAGAAGGAGTAGAAGCAGTAGCAGTTGTAGCAGAAGCAGAACGAGAAGCAGAAGGAAAAGCAGAAGAACAAGAAGGAGAAGGGAAACAGAAGGACAAGCAGTAGGAGAATAAGAAGGAGAAGCAGAAGAAGGAGAAGCAGAAGCAGAAGAAGATGCAGAAGGAGAAGCAGAAGAAGCAGAAGCAGAAGGAGAAGCAGGAAAAGCAGAAGAAGCAGAAGCAAAAGGAGAAGCAAAAGAAGGAGAAGGAGAAGCAGAAGCAGAAGCATAAGGACAAGCACAAGCAGAAGGAGGTGCAGAAGGAGAAGCAGGAGAAGCAGAAGAAGCAGAAGCTGAAGGAGAAGCAGAAGTAGGAGAAGGTGAAGGAGGAGAAGCAGAAGGAGAAGCAGAAGCAGAATGAGAAGCAGAAAGAGAAGCAGGAGAAGGACAAGAAGCAGAAGCAGGAGAAGCCGAAAGAGAAGAAGCAGAAGAAGCAGAAACATTAGCAGAAGGAGAAGCAGAAGCAGAAGGAGAAGCAGCAGAAGAAGTAGAACCAGAAATTCAGGCAGGAGAAACAGAAGAAGCAGAAGCAGAAACAGAAGGAGAAGCAAAAAGAGAAGCACAAGGAGTAGTAAAAGAAGCAGCAGAAGGAGAAGCAGCAGAAGAAGCAGAAAAACAAGCAGGAGAAGCAGAAGCAGAAAGAGAAGTAGAAGCAGAAGAAGCAGAACCAGAAGAAGAAGCAGTAGAAGCATAAGAAGCAGAAGCAGGAGGAGCAGAAGCAGAAGAAAAGAAGCATAAGAAGCAGAAATAGAAGCAGAGGGAGAAACAGAAGAAGGAGAAGGAGCAGCAGAAGGTGAAGCAGAAGGAGATGCAGAAGCAGAAAGAGAAGCAGAAACAGAAGGAGAAGTTGGAGAATCAGAAGAAGCAGAAGCAGAAAGAGAAGCAGAAGAGGGAGAAGGAGAAGCAGAAGCAGAAGGACAATCTGGAGAAGCAGAAGAAGCAGAAGCGGGAGAAGCAGAAGAAGAAGAAGAAACAGAAGAAGGAGAAGGAGCAGAAGGAGAAGCAAAAGCAGAAGGAGAAGCAGAAATAGAAACAGAAGAGGAACTAGCAGTTGCAGGAGAAGCAGAAGCAGAAGAAACAGAAGAAGGTGAAGAAGCAGAAGGAGAACCTGAAGCAGAAGGAGAAGCAGAAGCATCAGAAGCTGGAAAAGCAGAAGCAGAAGATACAGAACAAGCAGAAGAAGCAGAAGCAGAACGAGAAGCAGAAGAATAAGAAGGAGAAAGAGAAGGATTAGGAGTAGGAGGAGCAGAAGCAGAATTAGAAGCAGAAAGAGAAGCAGAAGGAGAAGCAGAAGGAGAAACAGAAGAAGCAGAAGCAGGAGAAGCAGAAGCAGAAGCCGAATGAGAAGCACAAGAAGGAGAAATTGAAGGAGAAGGAGAATGAGACGGAGAAGCAGAAGGAGAAGTAGGAGAAGCAGAAGAAGGAGAAGCAGAAGCAGAAGAAACAGAAGAAGGAGAAGAGCAGAAGTAGAAGGAGAAACAGAAGCAGAAGGAGAAGCAGAAGAAGCAGAAGCTGAAGCCGAAGAAACTGAAAAAGCAGAAAAAGAAGAAGAAGCAGGAAAAGCAGAAGAAGAAGAAGGAGAAGGAGAAAGAGAAGGATTAGGAGTAGGAGAAACAGACGGATAAGCAGAAGCAGAAAGAGAAGGAGAAGGAGAAGGAGAAGCAGAAGAAGCAGAAGCAGGAGAAGCAGAAGCAGAATGAAAAGCAGAAGAAGGAGAAATTAAAACAGAAGAAGATGCAGAAGGAGAAGCAGAAGCAGAAGCAGAAGCAGAAGGAGAAGCAGAAGAAGGAGAAGGAGAAGGAGTAGCAGAAGGATAAGAATAAAGAGAAACAGAAGGAGAAGCAGGAGAAGCAGGAGAAGCATAAGCAGAAGAAATAGAAGAAGGAGAAGAAGCAGAAAGAGAAGCAGAAACAGAAGGAGAAGCAGAAATAGAAGCAGAAGAAGCCGAAGAAGCAGAAGCAGAACCTGAAGCGGAAGGAGAAGCAGAAGAAGCAGAATCTGGAGAAGAAGAAGGAGAACCAGAAGGAGAAGCAGAAGCAGAAAGAGAAGCAAAAGCAGAAGGAGAAGCAGAAGAAACAGAAGAAGCAGAAGCAGTAGCAGAAGAAGCTGAAGATGCAGAAGCAGAAAGAGAAGCA
This sequence comes from Dipodomys ordii, assembly GCF_000151885.1. NCBI lineage: Eukaryota > Metazoa > Chordata > Mammalia > Rodentia > Heteromyidae > Dipodomys > Dipodomys ordii. The sequence goes on along the minus strand of NW_012290325.1, from coordinate 2,677 downwards.
GAAGGAATAGCAGAAGAACGAGAAGGAGAAGGAGAAACAGAAGGAGAAGAAGAAGGAGAAGCAGAAGGAGAATCAGGAAAGGAAAAGAAGCAGAATCAGATGGAGAAGCAGAAGAAGCAGAAGCAAAAGGAGAAGCAAAAGAAGAAGAAGGAGAAGCAGAGGCAGAAGAAGAAGCATAAGGACAAGCACAAGCAGAAGGAGATGCAGAAGGAGAAGCAGAAGAAGCAGAAGGTGAAGGAGAAGCAGAAGGAGGAGAAGGAGGAGAAGCAGAAGCAGAAGGAGAAGCAGAAGCGGAATGAGAAGCAGAAAGAGAAGCAGGAGAAGCACAAGAAGCAGAAGCAGGAGAAGCCGAAAGAGAAGAAGCAAAAGAAGCAGAATCAGAAGCAGAAGTAGAAGCAGAAGCAGAAGGAGAAGCAGCAGAAGAAGTAGAACCAGAAATTCAGGCAGGAGAAACAGAAGAAGCAGAAGCAGAAGGAGAAGCAAAAAGAGAAGCAGTAGGAGAAGTAGAAGAAGCAGCAGAAGGAGAAGCAGCAGAAGAAGCAGAAAAACAAGCAGGAGAAGCAGAACCACAAAGAGAAGTAGAAGCAGAAGAAAATGAAGCTAGAAAAAGAAGCAGTAGAAGCACAAGAAGCAGCTGTAGGAGAAGCAGGTGATGCAGATGAAGCCGTATCTGGAGATGCAGAATGAGAAGCTGAAGTAGTAGCAGAAGCAGAAGCTGAATGAGAATCAAAAGCAGATGGAGAAGAAGAAGTTTTAGAAGAAGCTGAATCAGTAGCAGTTGCAGCAGAAGCAGAAGGTGAAGCAGATGGAAAAGCAGAAGAATGAGAAGAAGGAGACACAGAAGGAGAAGCTGAAGGAGAAGCAGAAGGAGAAGCAGATGAAGCAGAAGGAGAAGCAGAGCAGCAGAAAGAGAAGCAGAAGCAGAAGAAGATGCTGAAGGAGAAGCAGGAGAAGCAGAAGAAGCAGAAGGAGAAGGAGAAGGAAGAGCCGCAGAAGCAATAGGAGGAGCAGAAAGAAAAGCAGAAGAAGAATGAGAAACAGAAAGAGAAGCAGTAGAAGCAGAAGAAGCAGGAAAAGCAGAATCAGAAGAAAGAGAAGAAGAAGAAGACGAAGAAGAAGAAGAAGAAGAAGAAGAAGAAGAAGAAGAAGAAGAAGAAGAAGAAGAAGAAGAAGAAGAAGAAGAAGAAGAAGAAGAAGAAGAAGAAGAAGAAGCATAAGGAGAAGCCTAAGGAGAAGCATAAGGAGAAGTATAAGGAGAAGCAGTAGAAGCAGAAGAAGCAGAAGCAGGAGAAACAGAAGCAGAAGAAAAAGAATAAGCAAAAGAAGCAGAAGCAGAAGCAGTGGGAGAAGCAGAAGAAGGAGAAGGAGAAGGAGCAGCAGAAGGAGAAAGAGAAGCAGAAAGAGAAGCAGAAACAGAAGGAGAACAAGAAGGAGAAGCAGGAGAATCAGAAGAAGCAGAAAGAGAAGGAGAAGAAGGAGAAGAAGAAGTAGAATCAGAAGAAACAGAAGAAACAGAAGAAGAAGAAACAGAAGCAAAAAAAACAGAAGAAGGAGAAGAGCAGAAGCAGAAGCAGAACGAGAAGCAGAAGCAGAAGGAGAAGCAGAAAGAGAAGCAGGAGAAGCAGAAGAAGCAGGAGAAGCAGAAGCAGAAGAAACAGGAGAAGCCGAAGAAGCAGAAGCAGAATCTGAAGCAGAAGGAGAAACAGAAGAAGCACAATCTGAAGCAGAAGCAGAAGAAACAGAAATAGTAGAATAAGCAGAAGCAGAAGCACCAGGAGAATCAGAAGAAGAAGAAGAAGGCGAAAGGAAGGATTAGGAGTAGGAGAAGCAAAAGGATAAGCAGAAGCAGAAAGAGACGCAGAAGGAGAAGCAGCACGAGAAGTAGGAGAAGCAGGAGAAGCAGAAGCAGGAGAAGCAGAAGAAACAGAAGACGCAGAAGCAGAATGAGAAGCAGAAGGAGAAATTGAAGCAGAAGCAGAAGCAGAAGGAGAAGCAGAAGCAGAAGGAGAAGCAGAAGAAGGTGAAGGAGCAGAAGAAGGTGAAGGAGAAGGAGAAGCATAAAGAAAAGCAGAAAGAGAAGCAGAACGAGAAGCAGGAGAAGCAGAAGCAGAAGAAACAGAAGAAGGAGAAGAAGCAGAAGCAGAAGGAGAAGCAGAAACAGAAGGAAAAGCAGAAAGAGAAGCAGGAGAAGCAGAAGAAGCAGCAGCAGGAGAAGCAGAAGCAGAAGAAGCCGAAAAAGCAAAAGCAGAACCTGAAGCAGAAGGAGAAGCAGAAGAAGCAGAATCTGGAGAAGCAGAAGGAGAAGCAGAAGCAGAAAGAGCAATAGTAGAATAAGCAGAAGTAGAAGCAGCAGGAGAAGCAGAAGAAGAAGATGGAGAAGGCGAGAGAGAAGGATTAGGAGTAGGAGAAGCAAAAGGATAAGCAGAAGCAGAAAGAGACGCAGAAGGAAAAGCAGCACGAGAAGTAGGAGAAGCAGGAGAAGCAGAAGCAGGAGAAGCAGAAGAAACAGAAGACGCAGAAGCAGAAGGAGAAATTGAAGCAGAAGCAGAAGCAGAAGGAGAAGCATAAGAAGGAGAAGGAGAAGTAGAAAGAAAAGTAGAAAGAGAAGCAGAGTGAGAAGTAGGAGAAGTAGAAGCAGGAGAAGCAGAAGCAGATGAAATAGAAGAAGGAGAAGAAG
>NW_012290324.1:0-2660 GCF_000151885.1 Dipodomys ordii | reverse complement strand
AAGGATAATTAACCTTATGATGGGCTGAGATATGGGAAGACACAGTATGAAATAGCTTGAATGTTATTTGTGCAATCACAAACTAAAGAGGTAAAATCTAACTAAATGTTCTTGTTCCTTTAATACAATTCTGTTTGTTCATTTATATTGGTTTCCATATGAGTTTCTTTTACTGGAGTCTTTTTTTTTGATGTGTGTTTATTTTTAAGTGAAATGAGAAACATTCTAAGGCAGTTTTCAAGATGATGCAATCTAACCTTGGATATATTGTATAAACCCTGCAACTTAATAAGTACTTATGCTGCAGAGAGAAAAAAAGCCTTGTAATTACTAAAGACAACATATGGCAGGTGCATTGAAACTCTGGAGTGACAAGAAAAACATATGACTTCAGCTCATTATAAGTATTTTCAAAGATACTACTAATTGCAATAGTAATAAAAATTTACCAATATCTGTGAAATTGCCAGGTGACACGTATATATGGAATCAATGTAGGCTTTGCATTATTAAATTTGCACAAAATGCATATTCAATTATAAAAATTTTTTGCTCTCTGCATATATACGTATGTATGTGTGTATATGTGTATATACATGTGTATGCATACATATACAGATATGTGTATATGTGGAGTATGTGTATAGAATCTTATGATTTGCACATCTCATTTTCATTTATACTATACAGTAGCTTTGTGTATCCATGTATTCTGATTACTAATATATGTACCATAGCATTTGTAATCTGCTGGAATCTGGTAACAATTAGCATTTAGAAAATGTATTGATTCCATTCAACAAGACCTCTCAGTTTCCAGATCACATAGTACTGCTGGCAACACCACTGTTATTATAAGAAATGTTTGCTGATTGAAATACAAATGCAACTCTAATAATATGCATTAACATCTTAATTCTAAGAACTCACACAACAAGGGAAAATCCTTTCTAAGGAAATTAGGTTTTTCTCCCTCCCTAAACCTTATAAGTTACATATTAGAGGTTACTGACTACCCTTGAGAAAAGTTATTTTAAAAAAATATAATTTTAAATTCATGACAACATAACCACTTGAAATTGCCTTTCAAGTAAGGGTTTATTTTAATTTCTTTAATCAATCCAAGCTTTATAAAACTCTTAGAGGGCTATAAATAACTAGAAACTTTCTCAGGAAAGGAAAGAATATATAATAGGCTAACTAACAACGACTTTCATAAAGTCAGCAAGCTCTTAAATATAGTTCTCTTATGAATTATGAATCAAAGTGCATATAGTTTAAAAATATAAAATGTTTAGGAATGTAATGTAACATGTAACATGTAACTTTTTTCCTAGTTAAAAATATTGTTGTTGTTATTCTAAAGGTGAGGAACAAAAGGTTTACAATTTCCTAAGACAGGTAATGAGTACATTTCTTTTTGTATCCTCACCTCTTTCTTTGCTCTCCCCTACTCCTCCCGCCAGTCTCCACCCACAAATGGTATAGTTTCTTTTCAACCTAGCATCGAGAAAGTACCGCATGAAATGTAGTAGTTTCTTTGTTTTTGTTTTTATTTTTTATTTATTTTTATTCATTTATTTTTTATTGTGAAAATACTGTACAGAGGAGTTACAATTACATGGGCAAGATAATGAGTACATTTCTTATCAAGCATTGTAGCCTCCTCCTTTGTTTCCCCTTCTTATCCCTTTCTAGCCTCTCCCCTTCCCTCCACCAAATGCCTCCCCCCCATCAAAGTTGTAAAGTTCGTTTTCGACATGACAACTTGTACTTCTCATTGTTGCAACGGGTCCACCTGTATCCTTATTTAAACGACTTGTTTTTCCCCTTCCCCTCCACAAATTATACCGACATCAAATACAGTGAAAGCCGGGGTTATACTGTGGGGGAGGGGCATACAAAAGCAACAAAGAAATAATCTTATAAATGCGTTAGAAACAAATGCACGAAAGAAAAAAAAACATTTGAATACATAACTTAGGATTCATTTTCCTAACATCACCTTATCTGACCTTTTCTGCTTGACCCATACATATACTAGATATTGCAAATAACGGAAACCATGGGACCTCTGTTTCTTTGGGCTTGGATTACTTCACTTAATATAGAAATGTATGATTTTAACATAAGCTTAATTTTATATTTTGAAGCATGCAGGTTGTATCAACTCTGGACAGAGTATTCTTTTGTTTATTTTGATTATGTTTCAACAGAATGGGGAAGGGCTTCTAAAATCATAGATGGTACTAGAAATTCTGAGTTTGAAAACGCAGCTCCTGGAGAACACAGGCATATGTGAAGACCCAGATCCAGCAGTCTTTGCCACCCACAGCTCAGCATCTGGAATGCTGAGTAGAACCAGCTCACCTGATTCAGAAGAACACCCACAACTAGATACTGGATGCTTGAGTCCAGGAGAAACAACTTTAATCAACCTTACTCAGAAGTACTTCTGAGTAATTGGAAGCATAAAATACAATATTGCTCTGTAGAATGGCAGGAATTCCATAAATGAAAGGTTTTCTTCTTATTATTGTTTTGAGAAGCTCACATGAACAGTGACCACCTCTCCTAGGTGAGCTGCTTAAGAGCTAGAAGCAACTGCTATTACCATTAAGAAGAGATGGAGTAATTAGGAACTATCAAAAGGATTCACT
>NW_012290323.1:0-7413 GCF_000151885.1 Dipodomys ordii | reverse complement strand
TCTGCTTTTCCTGCTTCTGCATCTTCTCTTTCTCCTGCTTGTCTTTCTGCTTCTCCTTCTGCTTCTGCTTCTCCTTCTCCTTCTCCTTCTGCTTCTCCTGCTCCTTCTCCTTCTCCTTCTTCTGCTTCACCTTCTGCTTCTCCTTCTGCTACTGTTTCTTCAGCTTCTCCTGCTTCTCTTTCTGCTTCTGCTTCTGCTTCTCCTTCTGTTTCTCCTTCTCCTTCTACTTCTTCTGCTTCTCCTTCTGCTTCTGCTTCTTCTGATTTTTCTGTTTCTTTTGTTTTGCTTCCCCTGCTTCTGCTTCTCCTGCTTATGCTTCTGCTTCTCCTGCTTCTACTTCTTCTTCTCCTTCTGTTTCTGCTTCTCTTTCTGCTTCTGCTTCTCCTTCTCCTTCCCCTTCTTCTGCTTCTCCCTCCGCTTCGGCTTTTGCTTCTTATGCTTCTTCTGTTTCTTCTGCTTCTGCTTCCCCTGAATCTGTTTCTTCTGCTTCTCCTGCTTCTCCCCGTGATTCTCCTTCTGCTTCTCCTTCTCCTTTTCCTTCTACTTCTCCTTCTCGTTTTCTGCTTCTCCTTCTGCTTCTGCTTCGGCTTCTTCTGATTCTTCTGTTTCTTTTGTTTCTGCTTCTTTTGCTTCTCGTGCTTCTACTTCGGCTTCTCCTTCTGCTTCTGCTTCTGTTTCTTCTGCTTCTGATTCCCCTGCTTCTGCTTGTTCTGCTTCTCCTTCTTCTCCTTGTGCTTCTCCTTCTACTTCTGTTTCTACTCCTGCTTCTGCTTCTCCTTCTTCTCCTGCTCCTTCTTTATTCTTATTTTTTTAATTTAATTTAATTTTATTTGTGAACATACTGTACAGAGGGGTTACAATTACATGGGCAGGATAATGCGTACATTTCTTACCAAGCATTGCAGCCTCCTCCTTTGTTTCCCCTTCACATCCCTTCCCAGCCTCCCCCCTCCCCCCATCCCAATCCTTCTCCTTCCCCCCGCCCCCCCCCACTGACGTTGTAAAGCTCGTTTTGGACATGACAACTTGTACTTCTCATTGTTGCAACAGGTCCACCTGTATCCTTAAACAACTGGTTTTTCTCCATCTCCTCCACCAGTTATACTGACCACAAATATAGTGAAAGCAGAGGTTATACTGTGGGGGAGGGACATACAAAGCAACAAAGAGATAATCTTATAAATGCGTTAGAAACACATGCATGAAAGAAAAAAGCATTAAAATACTTGTCTAAGGGTTCATTTTCCTGACATCACATTATCTGACCTTTTCCGCTTGACTCATATATATACTAGATATTGCAAATAAGGGAAACCATGGGACCTATGTTTCTTTGGGCCTGGCTTACTTCACTTAATATAATTTTTTCCAAGTTTTTCCATTTCCTAACAAATGTGGCAATGTCATTCTTTCTGATGGAGGCATAGAATTCCATTGTGTATATATACCACATTTTCTTGATCCATTCATCTACTGAGGGGCATCTGGGTTGGTTCCATATCTTAGCTATGGTAAATAATGCTGCAATGAACATAGTTGTGCTGGTAGCTTTAGTGTGGTCTTGTTTGTAAACATTTGGGTAAATGCCCAAAAGTGGGATTGCTGGGTCATAGCGGAGCTCTATGTGGAGTCTTTTGAGGAACCTCCATACTGCTTTCCAAAGTGGTTGAACAAGTTTACATTCCCACCAACAATGAAGTAAGGTTCCTTTCTGTCCACATCCCCTCCAACATCTGTTGTTGTTAGAGTTCTTGATTTTTGCTGTTCTAACTGGAGTGAAGTGGTATCTCAATGTTGTTTTGATTTGCATTTCTTTTATGGCTAGGGATGTTGAACATTTCTTCATGTGTCTATTAGCCATCCTTCTTTCTTCTTCAGAGAAGTTTCTCTTTAAGTCTTTCGCCCACTTGTTTATTGGGCAGTTGTTTCTTTGAGGATTTGTTGTTGGGGGGTTTAATTTTTTGAGTTCCAAGTATATTTTAGATATGAGACCCTTGTCCGTTGTATGGCTAGTAAAGATCTTCTCCCAATCCGTGGGCTTTCTATTGATCTTGCTAGCTATGTCCTTTGCCCTGCAGAAGCTCTGCAACTTTATGCAATCCCATTTGTCCAACCTTTCTTTGATTTGTTTTGTTTCCGGGTCTCTATTCAGAAAATTTCGGCCTGCGCCAAGGAGACCTAGGGTTTGTCCTATTCCATCCTGTAATGTTGTCAGAGTGTCTGCTTTGAGTTCAAGGTCTTTGATGCATTTGGAGTTGATTCTGGTGCAGGGTGATATATAAGGATCTAGCTTTAGCTTTCTACATGTAGTTAACCAATTTTACCTGCACCATTTACTGAAGAGGCTGTCTTTCTTCCATTCTATTGTTTTAGCTCCCTTATCAAAGATTAGATGGCTATAGGTCTGTAGGTTCATTTATGGGTTTTCAATTCTATTCCATTGGTCCTGAGGTGTGTTCTTATGCCAATACCAAGCTGTTTTGATTACTATGGCTTTATACTAGACTTTGAAATTTGGTATTGATATTCCTCCAGCAGTGTTCTTTCCGTTGAGGAGCGTTTTTGCTATTCGGGGTCTTGTATTGTTCCATATGAATTTTTGGATTGCCTCTTCTATTTCCTTGAAGAATGAAGGTGGAATTTTGATAGGTATTGCGTTGAATTTGTAGATAGCCTTGGGAAGTATTGCCATTTTCACGATGTTAATCTTTCCAATCCAGGAGCATGGGAGGTTTTGCCATTTTTTAAGTTCTCTGTTGATTTTCTTTTTTAAGATTTTAAAGTTTTCATCATAGAGGTCTTTCACTTCTTCTTTTGTTTTTTTTTTTTTTTGGGTCCGGTCGTGGGGCCTGAACTCTGGGCCTGGGCGCTGTCCCTCAGTTCTTCAGCTCAAGGCTAGCGTTCTACCACTTGAGCCACAGCACCACTTCCGGCTTTTTACTTTTTGCTTATGTGGTGCTGAGGAATCGAACCCAGGGCCTCATGCATGCAAGGCAAGCACTCTACCACGGAGCCACCTTTCCAGCCCATACAATCCTGAGATTTAAGAATCAGAATTTCATCCACAAATACAAGGGTTGGTTCTTTCTTTCTTTCTTTCTTTTTTGCTGGTCCTGGAGCTTGAACTCATGGCCTGGGCACTGTCCTTGAGCCTCTCTGTGCTCAAAGTTAGCACAGTGCCACTTCTGGATTTTTTTGTTTATGTGGTACTGAGGAATTGAACCCAGGGCTTCATGCGTGCTATGCAAGCACTCTACCACCAAGCCACATTCCCAGCCACTGATTCTGTCTTTTAATCTTGTGAATAGGCCAATATGAATATGAGTGTGCAAATATGACCTTAAATTCCTGCATCCAGTTTATTCATTTATTTAGTTTTTTTTTGACATATTTCTGGAAAAGAAGATGCTGGATCCTTTAGCACTTGTATGTTTGATTTTCTTTCCTTCTTCCTTCCTTCTTTCCTTCCTTCCTTCCTTCCTTTCATTTTCTTTCTTTCTCTTTTCTTCCTTTCTTTCTCTCTCTCTTTCTTTATTTCTTTCTTTCTTCTTTCTTTTCCTTCTTTCTTTCTCTCTTTCTGTATTTCGCTCTTTCATTCTCTCTTCTTTCTTTCTTTCTTTCTTTCTTTCTTTCTTTCTTTCTTTCTTTCTTTCTTTCTTTCTTTCTTTCTTTCTTTGTTTTGTGAGGAACTGCCATACTGTTTTCCACATTGATGCATCATTTTACATTCCTAATGCTTATCTTCATTTTCTACTTTTTACAGCAGTTTCTAAGGGGTATGAAATGGTATCTCATTGTGGTTTTGAATGGAATATTCCTAGTGATTAGTGATGCTGAGCATTTTTTAAAGTACTATTAGGCCACTGGTCTTTCTTCTTTGATTATTTTTAAGTTATAATTAATTTATTTTGTTACAAAATATATTACTGCCCTTTCCCCAAACCTCTTTTTTTAAATTTAATTTAATTTTATTTGTGAACATACTGTACAGAGGATTTACAATTACATGGGCAGGATAATGCGTACATTTCTTACCAAGCATTGCAGCCTCCTCGTTTGTTTACCCTTCACATCCCTTCCCAGCCTCCCCCCTCCCCCAATCCCAATCCTTCTCCTTCCCCCCTTACCCCTCCCCCCCACACCGACGTTGTAAAGCTCGTTTTGGACATGACAACTTGAACTTCTCATTGTTGCAAAAGGTCCACCTGTATCCTTAAACAACTGGTTTTTCCCCATCTCCTCCACCAGTTATACTGACCTCAAATATAGTGAAAGCAGGGGAGGGACATACAAAGCAACAAAGAGATAATCTTATAAATGCGTTAGAAACACATGCATGAAAGAAAAAAAATTAAAATACATATCTAAGTGTTCATTTTCCTGACATCACATTATCTGACCTTTTCCGCTTGACTCATACATCTACTAGATATTACAAATAAGGCAAACCATGGGACCTATGTTTCTTTGGGCCTGGCTTACTTCACGTAATATAATATTTTCCAAGTTTTTCCATTTCCTAAGAAATGGGGCAATGTCATTCTTTCTGATGGAGGCATAGAATTCCATTGTGTATATATACCACATTTTCTTCATCCATTCATCTACTGAGGGGCATCTGGGTTGGTTCCAGATCTTAGCTATGGTAAATAATGCTGCAATAAACATTGTTGTGCTGGTAGCTTTAGTGTGGTCTTGTTTGTAAACATTTGGGTAAATGCCCAAAAGTGGGATTGCTGGGTCATAGGGGAGTTCTATGTGAAGTCTTTTGAGGAATCTCCATACTGCTTTCCAAAGTGGTTGAACACGTTTACATTCCCACCAACAATGGAGTAAGGTTCCTTTCTGTCCACATCCCCTCCAGCATCTGTTGTTGTTAGAGTTCTTGATTTTTGCCATTCTAACTGGAGTGAGGTGATATCTCAATGTGGTTTTGATTTGCATTTCTTTTATATGGCTAGGGATGTTGAACATTTCTTCATGTGTCTATTGGCCATCCTTCTTTCTTCTTCAGAGAAGTTTCTCTTTAAGTCTTTCGCCCACTTATTTATTGGGCAGTTCTTTGCGGATTTGTTGTTGGGGGGTTTAATTTTTTGAGTTCCAAGTATATTTTAGACATGAGACCCTTGTCCGTTCGTTGTATGGCTAGTAAAGATCTCCCAATCCGTGGGCTTTCTATTGATCTTGCTAGCTATGTCATTTGCCCTACTGAAGCTCTGCAACTTTATGCAATCCCATTTGTCCAACCTTTCTTTGATTTGTTGTGTTTCCGGATCTCTATTCAGAAAGTTTCGGCCTGCGCCAAGGAGACCTAGGGTTTGTCCTATTCCATCCTGTAATGTTGTCAGAGTGTCTGCTTTGAGTTCAAGGTCTTTGATGCATTTGGAGTTGATTCTGGTGCAGGGTGATATATAAGGATCTAGCTTTAGCTTTCTACATGTAGTTAACCAATTTTACCTGCACCATTTACTGAAAAGGCTGTCTTTCTTCCATTCTATTGTTTTAGCTCCCTTATCAAAGATTAGATGGCTATAGGTCTGTAGGTTCATTTCTGGGTTTTCAATTCTATTCCATTGGTCCTGAGGTGTGTTCTTATGCCAATACCAAGCTGTTTTGATTACTATGGCTTTATAGTAGAGTTTGAAATTTGGTATTGATATTCCTCCAGCAGTGTTCTTTCCGTTGAGGAGCGTTTTTGCTCTTCGGGGTCTTGTATTGTGCTTCTTCTGTTTCTTCTATTTTGCTTCTCCTTCTTCTGCATCTTCTGCATCTCCTGTTTCTCTTTCTGCTTCTCATTCTGCTTTTCCTTCTGCTTCTCATTCTCCTTCTGCTTCTCCTTCTTTTGTTTCTCCTTCTGCTTCTCCTGCTTCTCCTACTGTTTCTCTTTCTGCTTCTTCTTCTCCTTCTGCTTCTCCCTCTCCTTCTGCTTCTCCTTCTGCTTCTGCTTCTCCCTCTCCTTCTCTTTCTCCTTCTTCTGCTTCTCCCTGTGCTTCTCCTTCTGCTTCTGCTTCTGCTTCTTCTGCTTCTCCTGATCTCCTTCTGCTTCTCCTTCTAGCTTCTGCTTCTCCTTCTGATTCTGCTTCTCCTTCTGCTTCTGCTTGTGCATCTTCTGTTTCTTCTGCTTCTGCTTCTCCTGCTTCTGCTTCTTGTGCTTCTCCTTCATCTTCTCCTTCTGTTTCTGCTTCTCTTTGTGTTTCTGCTTCTCCTTCAGCTTCTCCTGCTGTTTCTCCTGCTCCTTCTCCTTCTTCTGCTCCTCCCTCTGTTTCTGCTTCTGCTTCTTATATTTCTTCTGTTTCTTCTGCTTAGCTTCTCCTGTTGCTGCTTCTTCTGCTTCTCCTTTTGCTTCTCCTTCTGCTTCTGCTTCTGTTTCTTCTGCTTCTGCTTCTCCTGATACTTCTTCCTCTGTTTCTCCTGCTTCTCTTTCTACTTATCTTTCTTTTTGTGTTCTCCTTCTCCTTCTGCTTCTGCTTCTCCTTCTCCTTCTGCTTCTGCTTCTCCTTTTGTTTCTCCTTCTGCTTCTACTTCTTCTCCTTCTCTTCCTTGTGCTTCTCCTTCTGCTTCTTCTGATTCTCCTGCTTTTCCTTCTGCTTCTGCTTCTAATTCTTCTGTTTCTCCTTCTCCTTCTGCTTCTGCTTCTCCTGCTTTTACTGTTTCTCCTTCTGCTTCTCCTTTTGCTTCTCCGTCTCCTTCTGCTTCGCCTTCTGCTTCTGCTTCTCCCTCTCTTTCTATATCTCTTTCTCCTTCTTCTGCTTCTCCCTGTGCTTCTCCTTCTGCTTCTTCGTCGTCTTCTGCTTCTACTTCTCCTGCTTCTGCTTCTTCTGTTTCTGCTTCTCTTTCTGCTTCTCCTTCTGTTTCTGCTTCTCCTTCTGCTTCTGCTTCTTCTCCTTCTTCTGTTTCTTCTGCTTCTGCTTCTCCTGCTTCACCTTCCCATGCTTCTCATTCTGTTTCTCTTTGTGCTTCTCCTTCTTCTCCTCCTTCTTATTCTTCTGCCTCTCTTTCTGCTTCTGCTTCTTCTGCTTCTCCTCCTTCTCCTTCTTCTCCTTCTGTTTCTGCTTCTCTTTCTGTTTCTGCTTCTCATACTTCTGCTTCTCCCTCTGCTTCTGCTTCTGCTTCTTATGCTTCTTCTGCTACTGTTTCTGCTTCTTCTGTTTCTTCTGCTTCTCCTTCTGCTTTTGCTTCTCTTTCTGCTTCTGCTTCTCCTTCTGCTTCTCCAGATTCTGCTTCTCCTGCTTCTCCAGCTTCTCCTTCTGCTTCAGCTTCTGCTTCTGATTCTTCAGCTTCTTCTGTTTCTGCTTCTTCTTCTTCTCCTGCTTCCCTTTCTGCTTCTCCTTCTGTTTCTGCATCTCCTTCTGCTTATGCTTCTGATTCTTCTACCTTCTTCTGTTTCTTCCGCTTCTGCTTCTCCTGCTTCTG
>NW_012290322.1:0-4625 GCF_000151885.1 Dipodomys ordii | reverse complement strand
AGCGAGGACACAGCGGGACACAGCGGGGACACAGAGGGGACTCAGCAGGGGACATAGCGGGGGACAAAGCGGGACACCACGGGACACAGTGGGACACAGCAAGACACAGCGGGGACACTGCGGGGATACAGCGGGACAAAGCAGGGGACACAGCAGGAAACAGCGGGACACAGCAGGACACAGCGTGGACAAGGCAGGGACACAGCGGGACACAGCGATGACACAGCGGGACACAGCGGGACACTACGGGGCACAGCGGGGGACACAGCAGGACACAGCAGGGAACACAGCAAGGACACAGCGGAACACAGCGGGGGACACAGCAAGGACACAGCGGGACACAGCGGGACACAGCGGGACACAGCGGGGACACAGCAGTGGACACAGCGGGACACAGCAGGGTACACAGCGGGACACAGCGGGGGACACATGCAGGACATAGCGGGACAAAGCAGGGACACAACGGCGACACACCGGGGGACAGAGCGGGGGACAAAGCGGGACACCACTGGACACAGCGGGACACAGCGGGGAAACTGCGGGGAAACAGGGGGACAAATCGGCGGACACATCGGGACACAGCGGGGGACACAGCAGTGGACAGCTGTGGACAGAGAAGGGACACAGCGGGACACAGCGGGGAAACAGCTGGACACATGGGGACACAGAGGGCACAGAGCGGGACACAGCGGGACACAGCAGGGGACTCAGCGGGACACAGCGGGGGACACAGCGAGGACAAAGCGGGACACAGTGGGGGACATAGTGAGGACACAGCGGGACACAGCGGTAACACAACGGGACTCAGCGGGGGACACTGCGGGACACAGCGGGACGCAGCATGGACACAGCAAGGATACAGCTGGACACAGCGGGACACAGCGGGACACAGCGGGGGACACAGCGGGGCACAGCGAGAGACACAGCGGGGGACACAGCGGGACACAGCGAGGGACACAGCGGGGGACACAGCGGGACACAGCGGGACACAGCAGGGACACAGTGGGACACAACGATGGACACAGAGGGGACACAGGGGGACACAGCGGGACACAGCGGGGACATAGCAGGACACAGTTGGACACAGCGGGAACACAGGGGGATAAAGCGGGTGACACAGCGGGACACAGCGGGACACAGCGGGACACAGCGGGGGACACAGCGGGACACAGCAAGACATAGCGGGGACACAGCAGGGACACAGCGGGACACAGCGGGAGACGCAGCGTGGGACACAGCGGGGGACACTGCGAGACACAGTCGCGGACACAGCGGGGGAAACAGAGGGAATACAGCGGATACAACGGGGACACAGCGGGGACACAGCGGGACACAACGATGGACACAGAGGGGACACAGCGGGACACAGCGGGACACAGCTGGGGACACAGCAGGACACAGCGGGTCACAGCCTGGGACACAGCAGGACACATTGGGGACACAGCAGGGACACAGCGGGGTACACAGTGGGACACAGCGGGACACGGTAGGGGACACAGCGGACTAAGCAGGGGACACAGAGGGGTACACAGCCGGACACAGGGGCGGACAAAGCAGGACACAGCGGGGGACACAGCGAGGACACAGCAGGACACTGCGGGAGACACAGCAAGGACACAGCGCGACACAGCGGAACACAGCGGGACACAGCAGGGACACAGCAGGGCACACAGCGGGACACAGCGGGGGACACGGGGGACAAATCGGGACACAGCGCGGACACAGTGGGACTCAGCAGGGTCACAGCGGGACACAGCGGTACACAGCCGGACCCAGCTGGGACACAGCAGGGACACAGCGGGGGACACAGCGGGGACATAGCGGGACACAGTGTGGACACAGCGGGTGACACAGCGGGACACAGCAAGGACACAGCGGGACACAACGATGGACACAGAGGGGACACAGGGTGACACAGCGGGACACAGCGGGGACATAGCAGGACACAGTTGGACACAGCGGGAACACAGGGGGAAACAGCGGGTGACACAGCGGGACACAGCGGGACATAGCGGGGACACAGCAGGGGACACATCGGGACACAGCGGGTGATGCAGCGTAGGACACAGCGGGGGACACAGCGAGACAAAGCCACGGACACAGCCGGGGAAACAGAGGGAATACAGCGGGTACAGCGGGGACACAGCGGGTGACACAGCGGGACACAGCGGGACACAGCAGGGATACAAATGGACACAGCGGGGACACAGCGGGGACACAGCGGGGAAACAGCGGGACACAGCGGGACACAGCAGGACACAGAGGGAGACACAGTGGGAAACAGATGGGACACACCGGGGTACAAGGGGACATAGCAGGACACAGAAGGGACAAAGCGGGACATAGCGGGGACACAGCGGTGGACAAAGAGGGGACACAGTGGGACATACTGAGTGACACAGTGGGACACAGCGAGACATAGCGTGGACACAGCGGGGCACACAGCTGGACACAGCGGGGGACACAGCGGGTGACACAGCGGGACACAGCGGGACACAGCAGGGGACACAGTGGGGACAAAGCAGGGGACACTGCGTGGGACACAGCGGGACACAGAAGGACACAGCCGGGACACAGCATTTAGACATCTGGGGACACAGCGAGGACACAGCGGGGGACACAGCAGGGATACAGTGGGGGACACAGCTGGGGACACAGCGGGACACACCCGAGGACACAGTGGGGGACACAGCGGGACACAGCTGGACACAAAGGGGTACACAGCGGGACTCAGCGGGGACACAGCGAGGACACAGAGGGACACAGAGGGATACAGCTGGACACAGCAGGAAACAGCGGGACACAGCGGGGGACACAGCAGGACACAGCACGCGACACAGCGGAGGACACAGCGGGATATAGTGGGGACACAGCAAGGACACAGCGGGGGACACAGCGGGACACAGCGGGGGACACAGCGGGACACAGCTAGGGTCACAGCGGGAGACGCAGCGGGACACTGCGGGGAACACAGAGAGGACACACGGGACCCAGCGGGACACAGCGTCCATACAGAGAGGACACAGCGGGACACAGCAAGGTACACAGCTGGGGAAACAACGGGACATAGTGGGGGACACAGCGGGACACAGAGCGACACAGCAGGACACAGCGGGGACAAAGCAGGAAACACAGCGAGGAACAGAGCAGGACACAGCGGGGGACACAGCGAGGTCACAGCGGGACACAGCGGGGACACAGCGGGATAGAGCCGGGGAAACAGGGCAGAAACAGCGTGACACAGCGGGGAACACATCGAGGACACATTAGGACACAGCGGGAACACAGCGGGACTCAGCGGGGGACACAGCAGTACACAGCGGGACACAGCGGTACACAGCAGTACAAGGGGACACAGCGGGACACAGCGGGGACACAGCAGGGACACAGCGGGGGACACAGCGGGACACAGCGGATACAAAGCTGGACTCAGCAGGGTACACAGCGGGACAGAGCGGTGACAAAGAGGGCACACAGCGGGACACAGCGGGTCACAGCAGGGACACTGCGGAACACAGCGGGACACAGCGGGGACACAGTAGGGACACAGCGGGGGACACAGCGGGACACAGCGGGGACAAAGCTGGACTCAGCGGGGTACACAGCGGGACAGAGGGGTGACACAGCGGGCACACAGCGGGACAAAGCAGGTCACAGCAGGGACATAGCGGGACACCACGGGACACAGTGTAGGACACAGCGGTGACACAGCTGGGGACCCAGCGGGACACAGCGGGGACACAGCGGGGACACAGCGGGACCCAGCGGGACACAGTGGGGGACACAGCGGGACACAGCCGGACACAGCGGGGGACACAGCGAGGACACAGTGGGACACAGCAGGACACAGCGTGGGACAAAGCAGGAGACAGCGGGGGACACAGCGAGGACACAGCGGGACACAGCGGGGACACAGAGGTGACTCAGCAGGGGACATAGCGAGGGACAAAGCGGGACACCACGGGACACAGTGGGACACAGCAAGACAAAGCGGGGACACTGCGGGGACATAGCGGGACAATGCGGGGACACAGCAGGAAACAGCGAGACACAGCAGGACACAGCGGGGACACAGCGGGGACACAGCGGGACACAGCGGGACACAGCGATGACACAGCGGGACACAGCGGGACACTACGGGGCACAGCAGGGGACACAGCAGGACACAGCAGGGAACACAGCAAGGACACAGCGGAACACAGCGGGGGACACAGCAAGGACACAGCGGGACACAGCGGGACACAGCGGGACACAGCGGGGACACAGCAGTGGACACAGAGGGACACAGCGATGACACAGCGGGGCACAGCGGGACACTACGGGGCACAGCGGGGGACACAGCAGGATACAGCAGGGAACACAGCAAGGACACAGCAGGACAGAGCGGGCGACACAGCAAGGACACAGCGGGACACAGCGGCACACAGCGGTACACAGTGGGGACACAGCAGTGGACACAGCGGGACACAGCGGGGTACACAGCGGAACACAGCGGGGGACACATGGAGGACATAGCGGGACAAATCAGGGACACAAAGGCGACTCACCGGGGGACAGAGAGGGGGACAAAGCGGGACACCACTGGACACAGTGGGACACAGCGGAGACAGCGGGAAACTGCGGGA
>NW_012290321.1:0-4668 GCF_000151885.1 Dipodomys ordii | reverse complement strand
TCAGCGGGGACACAGCCGGGAATACAGCGGGACACAGCGGGAACACAGCGGGGACACAGCGGGACACAGCAAGGGACACAGCAAGAACACAGCGGGACATAGTGGAGGAACACAGCGGGACACAGCAAGACATAGCGAGACATAGCAGGGGACACAGCGGGACACAGCGGGAGACGCAGCGTGGGACACAGCGGGGGACACTGCGAGACACAGCCGCGGACACAGCGGGGGAAACAGGGGGAATACAGCGGGTACAGCGGGGACACAGCGGGGACATAGCTGGACACAGCGTGGACAAAGCGGGTGACACAGCAGGACACAGCGGGACACAGCAGGGATACAAATGGACACAGCGGGGACACAGCGGGGACACAGCGGGGAAACCGCGGGACACAGATGGACACAGAGGGAGACACAGTGGGAAACAGAGGGGACACACCGGGGACAAGGGGACATAGCAGGACACAGAAGGGACAAAGCGGGACATAGCGGGGACACAGCGGTGGACAAAGAGGGGACACAGCGGGACATAGTGAGGGACACAGTGGGACACAGCGAGACATAGCGGGGACACAGCGGGGCACACAGCTGGACACAGCGGGGGACACAGCGGGACACAGCAGGGACACAGCGGGACACAACGATGGACACAGAGGGGACACAGGGGGACACAGCGGGACACAGCGGGGACATAGCAGGACACAGTTGGACACAGCGGGAACACAGGGGGATACAGCGGGTGACACAGCGGGACACAGCGGGACACAGCGGGACACAGAGGGACACAGCGGGGGACACAGCGGGGGATACAGAGGAGGACACTTCGGGACACAGTGGGACACAGCAGGGGACACAACGGGGCCACAGCGGGGACACAACGGGATACAGCAGGACACAGCGGGAACACAGCGGGGACACAGCGGGACACAGCAGGGACACAGCAGGACACAGCGGGACATAGTGGAGGACACAGCGGGACACAGCGAGACATAGCGGGGACACAGCAGGGGACACAGCGGGACACAGCAGGAGACGCAGCGTGGGACACAGCGGGGGACACTGCGAGACACAGCTGGGACACAGCAGAGGAAACAGAGGGAATACAGCGGGTACAGCGGGGACACAGCGGGGAAACTGCGGGGACACAGGGGCACAAAGCGGGGGACACATCGGGACACAGCGGGGGACACCGCAGTGGAGAGCGGTGGACAGAGAAGGGACACAGCGGGACACAGCGGGGAAACAGCTGGACACAGGGGGACACCGAGGGCACAGAGCGGGACACAGCGGGACACAGCAGGGGACTCAGCGGGACACAGCGGGGGACACAGCGAGGACAAAGCGGGACACAGTGGGGGACATAGTGAGGACACAGCGGGACACAGCGGTAACACAAAGGGACTCAGCGGGGGACACTGCGGGACACAGCGGGACGCAGCGTGGACACAGCGAGGACACAGCTGGACACAGCGGGACACAGCGGGACACAGCAGGGGACACAGCGGGACACAGCGAGGGACACAGCGGGTGACACAGCAGGACACAGCAGGACACAGCGGGGGACACAGCGGGACACAGCCGGACACAGAAGGGACACAGCGGGGCACAACGGTGGACACAAAGGGGACACAGGGGGACACAGCGGGACACAGCGGGGACATAGCAGGACACAGTTGGACACATCGGGAACACAGGGAGATACAGCAGATGACACAGCGGGACACAGCGGGACACAGCGGGGGACACAGCGGGGGATACAGAAGGGGACACTGCGGGACACAGCGGGACACAGCAGGGGACACAAGGGGTACACAGCGGGGACACAGCGGGACACAGCTGGACACAGCGGGAACACAGCGGGGACACAGCGGGACACAGCAGGGACACAGCAGGACACAGCGGGACATAGTGGAGGACACAGCGGGACACAGCAAGACATAGCGGGGACACAGCAGGTGACACAGCGGGACACAGCGGGAGACGCAGCGTGGGACACAGCGGGGGACACTGCGAGACACAGCCGCGGACACAGCGGGGGAAACAGAGGGAATACAGCGGGTACAGCGGGGACACAGCGGGGAAATTGCGGGGACAGAGGGGCACAAAGCGGGGGACACATCGGGACACAGCGGGGCACACAGCAGTGGACAGCGGTGGACAGAGAAGGGACACAGCAGGACACAGCGGTGAAACAACTGGACACAGCGGGACACAGAGGGCACAGAGTGGGACACAGCGGGACACAGCAGGGGACTCAGCGGGGGACACAGCGAGGACAAAGTAGGACACAGTGGGGGACATAGTGAGGACACAGCGGGACACAGCGTTAACACAAAGGGACTCAGCGGGGGACACTGCAGGACACAGCGGGAAGCAGCGTGGACACAGCAAGGACACAGCTGGACACTGCGGGACACAGGGGGACACAGCGGGGGACACAGCGGGACACAGCGAGGGACACAGCGGGGGACACAGCGGGACACAGCGAGGGACACAGCGGGGGACACAGCGGGACACAGCGGGACACAACAATGGACACAGAGGGGACACAGGGGGACATAGCGGGACACAGCGGGGACATAGCAGGACACAGTTGGACACATCGGGAACACAGGCGGATACAGCGGGTGACACAGCGGGACACAGCAGGACACAGCGGGACACAGCGGGGGACACAGAGGGGACACAGCGGGACACAGCGGGACACAGCAGGGGACACAGCAGGACACAGCAGGTCACAGCCTGGGACACAGCATGACACAGTGGGGACACAGCAGGGACACAGCTGGGGACACAGCGGGACACAGCGGGACACAATAGGGGACACAGCGGACTAAGCAGGGGACACAGAGGGGTACACAGCTGGACACAGGGGCGGACAAAGCAGGACACAGCGGGGGACACAGCGAGGACACAGCAGGACACTGCGGGAGACACAGCAAGGACACAGCGTGACACAGCGGAACACAGCGGGACACAGCAGGGACACAGCAGGGGACACAGCGGGACACAGCGGGGGACACGGGGGACAAATCGGGACACAGCGGGGACACAGTGGGACTCAGCAGGGTCACAGCGGGACACAGCGGGACACAGCGGGACACAGCTGGGACACAGCAGGGACACAGTGGGGGACACAGAGAGGACACAGTGGGGACACAGCCAGACTCAGCGGGGGACACAGTGGGGGAAAAAGCAGGACACCACGGGGCACAGTGTGACACAGCGGGACACAGCGGGGACACTGCGGGGACACAGCGGGACACAGTGGGGGACAAAGCGGGACACAGCGGAACACAGTGGGGACACAGCGGGCGACACAGAGAGGACACAGTGGGGACACAGCCAGACTCAGCGGGGGACACAGTGGGGGAAAAAGCAGGACACCACGGGGCACAGTGTGACACAGCGGGACACAGCGGGGACACTGCGGGGACACAGCGGGACACAGTGGGGGACAAAGCGGGACACAGCGGAACACAGCGGGGACACAGCGGGCGACACAGAGAGGACACAGTGGGGACACAGCGGGACACAGTGGGGACAGAGCGGGATACAGCGGGACACAGCGGGAAACAGCGGCTGACACAGCGGGAAACAGCGGGGGACACGGCAGGACACAGTGGGACACAGCGGGGGACACAGCGGGACACAGCGGGGGACACAGTCGGGGACACAGGGGGACACAACAGGGACAAAGCTGAACTCAGCGGGGAACACAGCAGTACACAGCGGGACACAGTGGAACACAGCGGGGGACACAGCGGGACAGAGCCGGGGACACAGCAGGGGACACAGCGGGACACAGCGGGGAACACAGGGCGAAAACAGCGTGACACAGCGGGGGACACATCGAGGACACATTAGGACACAGCGGGAACACAGCGGGACTCAGCGGGGGAAACATCAGTAAACAGCGGGACACAGCGGGACACAGCGGGGACACAGCAGGGACACAGCAGGGGACACAGCGGGACACAGCGGGGTACACAGCGGACTAAGCAGGGGACACAGAGGGGTACACAGCCGGACACCGGGACGGACAAAGCAGGACACAGCGGGGGACACAGCGAGGACACAGCGGGACACTCCGGGAGACACAGCAAGGACACTGCGTGACACAGCGGAACACAGCGGGACACAGCAGGGACACAGCAGGGGACACAGCGGGACACAGCGGGGGAAAAAGCGGGACACATCGCGGGACACGGGGGACAAAGCAGGACACAGAGGGGAAAACAGGGGGGACACAGTGGGAGTCAGCAGGGTCACAGCGGGACACAGCTGGACACAGCGGGACACAGCGGGACACAGCAGGGACACAGCAGGGACACAGCGGGGGACACAGCGGGACAAAGCGGGACACAGCGGGGGACAGAGTGGGACACAGTGGGGGACACAGCGAGGACCCAGCGGGACCCAGCGGGACACAGAGAGGACACAGCGTTACACAGCGGGGTACACAGCTGGGGACACAAAGGGTCACAGTGGAGGACACAGCGGGACACAGTGGGACACAGTGGACACAGCAGGGACAAAGCGTGAGACACAGCGGGGGACAGAGCGGGAGACAGAGGAGGACACAGCGAGGTCACAGAAGGATACAGCGGGGACACAGCGGGGACTCAGCGGGGGACACAGCGGGAGACAAAGCTGGACACCACGTGA
>NW_012290320.1:0-12523 GCF_000151885.1 Dipodomys ordii | reverse complement strand
GCAGAAGGGAGAAGCAGAAGCAGAAGGAGAAGCAGAAATAGAAACCAGAAGCAGAAGAAGCAGTTGCAGGAGAAGCAGAAGCAGAAGAAACAGAAGAAGCAAACAGGAGAAGGACAAGAAGCAGCAGAAAGAGAAGCAGAAGCATAAGAGGCAGGAAAAGGAGAAGCAGAAGAAAGAGAAGAAGAAGAAGACGAAGAAGAAGAAGAAGAAGCAGCAGCAGCATAAGGAGAAGCATAAGTAGAAGCATAAGGAGAAGTATAAGGAGAAGCAGTAGAAGCAGAAGAAGCAGAAGCAGGAGAAGCTGAAGCAGAAGAAAAAGAATAAGCAAAAGAAGCAGAAGCAGAAGCAGTGAGAGAAGCAGAAGAAGGAGAAGGAGAAGGAGCAGCAGAAGGAGAAGCAGAAGCAGAAAGAGAAGCAGAAACAGAAGGAGAACAAGAAGGAGAAGCAGGAGAATCAGAAGAAGCAGAAAGAGAAGGAGAAGAAGGAGAAGCAGAAGTAGAATCAGAAGAAACAGAAGAAGAAGAAGCAGAAGAAACAGAAGCAAAAGAAACAGAAGAAGGAGAAGAGCAGAAGCAGAAGCAGAAGGAGAAGCAGAAGCAGAAGGAGAAGCAGAAAGAGAAGCAGGAGAAGCAGAAGAAGCAGGAGAAGCAGAAGCAGAAGAAACAGGAGAAGCCGAAGAAGCAGAAGCAGAATCTGAAGCAGAAGGAGAAACAGAAGAAGCACAATCTGAAGCAGAAGCAGAAGAAACAGAAATAGTAGAATAAGCAGAAGCAGAAGCACCAGGACAAGCAGAAGAACAAGAAGGAGAAGGCGAAAGAGAAGGATTAGGAGTAGGAGAAGCAAAAGGATAAGCAGAAGCAGAAAGAGACGCACAAGGAGAAGCAGCACGAGAAGTAGGAGAAGCAGGAGAAGCAGAAGCAAGAGAAGCAGAAGAAACAGAAGACGCAGAAGCAGAAGGAGAAGCAGAAGGAGAAATTGAAGCAGAAGGAGAAGCAGAAGCAGAAGGAGAAGCTGAAGAAGGAGAAGGAGAAGCAGAAAGAGAAGCAGAAAGAGAAGCAGAAAGAGAAGCACAACGAGAAGCAGGAGAAGCAGAAGCAGGAGAAGCAGAAGCAGAAGAAACATAAGAAGGAGAAGAAGCAGAAGCAGAAGCAGAAACAGAAGGAAAAGCAGAAAGAGAAGCAGAAGAAGCAGCAGCAGGAGAAGCAGAGGCAGAAGGAGCCGAAGAAGCAGAAGCAGAACCTGAAGCATAAGGAGATACAGGAGAAGCAGAAGAAGCAGAATCTGGAGAAGCAGAAGGAGAAGCAGAAGCAGAAAGAGAAGCAAAAGCAGAAGGAGAAGCATAAGGAGAAGCAGAAAAAACAGAAGAAGTAGAGGCAGTAGCAGAAGATGTACAAGCAGAAGGAGAAGCAGAAGGATAAGCAGAAGAACGAGAAGGAGAAGGAGAAGGAGAAACAGAATGAGAAGCAGAAAGAGAAGCAGAAGAAGGAGCAGGAGAAGGAAAAGCAGCAGGAGAAGCAGAAAGAGAAGCAGAAGGAGAAGCAGGAGATGCAGAAACAGGAGAAGCAGAAGCGGAAGAAACAGGAGAAGGACAAGAAGCAGAAGCAGAAGGAGAAGCAGAAAAAGAAGGAGAAGCAGAAAGAGAAGGAGGGAAAGCAGAAGAAGCAGAAGCAGAAGCATAAGAATGCGAAGACGCAGAAGCAGAACCTGAAGCAGAAGCAGAAGCAGGAGAAGCAGAAGAAGCAGAATCTGGAGAAGCAGAATGAGAAGCAGAAGGAGAAGCAGAAGCAGAAAGAGAATCAAAAGCAGAAGGAGAAGCAGAAGAAGTAGAAGCAGTAGCAGGTGTAGCAGAAGCAGAAGGAAAAGCAGAAAAACAGGAAGGAGAAGGAGAAACAGAAGGAGGAGTAGAAGGAGAAGCAGAAAGAGAAGCAGGTAAAGCAGAAGAAGAAGAAGCAGAAGGAGAATCAGAAGGAGAAGCAGAAGAAGGAGAAGGAGAAACAGAAGCAGAAGAAGATGCAGAAGGAGAAGCAGGAGAAGCAGAAGCAGAAGGAGAAGCAGGAGAAGCAGAAGAAGCAGAATCTGGAGAAGCAGAAGGAGAAGAAGAAGCAGAAAGAGAAGCAAAAGCAGAAGGAGAAGCAGAAGAAACAGAAGAACCAGAGGCAGTAGCAGAAGAAGCAGAAGATTCAGAAGGAGAAGCAGAAGGAAAAGCAGAAGAACTAGAAGGAGAAGGAGAAGGAGAAACAAGAGTAGAAGCAGAAAGAGAAGCAGAAGAAGGAGCAGGGGAAGGAAAAGCGGCAGGAGAAACAGAAAGAGCAGCAGAAGGAGAAGCAGGAAATGCAGAAACAGGAGAAGAACAAGCAGAAGAAACAGGAGAAGGACAAGAAGCAGAAGCAGAAAGAGAAGCAGAAAGAGAAGGAGGGGAAGCAGAAGAAGCAGAAGCAGGAGAAGCAGAAGGATAAGAATCCGAAGAAGCAGAAGGAGAACCTCAGGCAGAAGGAGAAGCACGAGAAGCAGAAGAAGCAGAATCTGGAGAAGCAGAAGGAGAAGCAGAAGGAGAAGCAGAAGCAGAAAGAGAATCAAAAGCAGAAGGAGAAGCAGAAGAAACAGAAGAATTAGAAGCAGTAGAAGTTGTAGCAGAAGCAGAACGAGAAGCAGAAGGAAAAGCAGAAGAACAAGAAGGAGAAGGAGAAACAGAAGGAGAAGCAGAAGGAGAAGCAGAAAGAGAAGCAGGTAAAGCAGAAGAAGAAGAAGCAGAAGAAGAATAAGAAGGAGAAGCAGAAGAAGGAGAAGGAGAAGCAGAAGCAGAAAAATATGCAGAAGGAAAAGCAGAAGAAGCAGAAGCAGATGGAGAAGCAGGAAAAGCAGAAGAAGCAGAAGCAAAAGGAGAAGCAAAAGAAGGAGAAGGAGAAGCAGAGGCAGAAGAAGAAGCATAAGTCCAAGAACAAACAAAAGGAGATGCAGAAGGAGAAGCAGAAGAAGCAGAAGATGAAGGAGAAGCAGAAGTAGGAGAAGGAGAAGGAGGAGAAGCAGAAGCAGAAGGAGAAGCAGAAGCGGAATGAGAAGCAGAAAGAGAAGCAGGAGAAGCACAAGAAGCAGAAGCAGGAGAAGCCGAAAGAGAAGAAGCAGAAGAAGCAGAATCAGAATCAGAAGTAGAAGCAGAAGCAGAAGGAGAAGCAGCAGAAGAAGTAGAATTAGAAATTCAGGCAGGAGAAACAGAAGAAGCAGAAGCAGAAGCAGAAGGCGAAGCAAAAAGAGAAGGAGAAGGAGAAGGAGAAGAAGCAGCAGAAGGAGAAGCAACAGAAGAAGCAGAAAAACAAGCAGGAGAAGCAGAAGCACAAAGAGAAGTAGAAGCAGAAGAAGCAGAAGCAGAAGAAGAAGCAGTAGAAGCATAAGAAGCAGAAGCAGGAGAAGCAGAAACAGAAGAAATAAAGAAGCATAAGATGCAGAAGCAGATGGAGAAACAGAAGAAGGAGAAAGAGCAGCAGAATGTGAAGCAGAAGGAGATGCAGAAGCAGAACGAGAAGCAGAAACAGAAGTAGAAGAAGAAGGAGAAGTTGGAGAATCAGAAGAAGCAGAAGCAGAAAGAGAAGCAGAAGAAGGAGAAGGAGAAGCAGAAGGAGAAGGACAAGCAGGAGAAGCAGAAGAAGCAGAAGCAGGAGAAGCAGAAGAAGAAGAAACAGAAGAAAGAGAAGGAGCAGAAGGAGAAGCAGAAGGAGAAGCAAAAGAGAAGCAGAAGAAGCAGAAGAAACAGTAGCAGGAGAAGCAGAAGCAGAAGAAACAGAAGAAGCCCAAGAAGCAGAAGGAGAACCTGAAGCAGAAGGACAAGCAGAAGCAGCAGAAGCTGGAAAAGCAGAAGCAGAAGAAACAGAACAAGGAGAAGAAGCAGAAGCAGAACGAGAAGCAGAAGAAGAAGAAGGAGAAAGAGAAGGATTAGGAGTAGGAGGAGCAGAAGGAGAATCAGAAGCAGAAAGAGAAGCAGAAGGAGAAGCAGAAGGAGAAACAGAAGAAGCAGAAGTAGGAGAAGCAGAAGCAGAAGCAGAATGAGAAGCACAAGAATGAGAAATTGAAGTAGAATGAGAATGAGACGGAGAAGCAGAAGGAGAAGTAGGAGAAGAAGAAGAAGAGCAGAAGCAGAAGAAGAAGCAGGAGAAGCAGAAGCAGAAGAAACAGAAGAAGGAGAAGAGCAGAAGCAGAAGCAGACGGAGAAGCAGAAGCAAAAGGAGAAGCAGAAGAAGCAGAAGCTGAAGCAGAAGAAGAAGAAACAGAAGAAGCAGAAGAAGAAGCAGCAGGAGAAGCAGAAGAAGAAGAAGGAGAAGGAGAAAGAGAAGGATTAGGAGTAGGAGAAACAGAAGGATAAGCAGAAGCAGAAAGAGAAGGAGAATGAGAAGGAGAAGCAGGAGCAGTAGTAGAAGCAGAAGAAGGAAAACAGAAGGAGAAGCATAAAGAGAAACAGAAGGAGAACCAGGAGAAGCAGAATCAGAAGAAATAGAAGAAGGAAAAGAAGCAGAAGCAGAAAGAGAAGCAGAAACAGAAGGAGAAGCAGAAATAGAAGCAGAAGGAGCCGAAGAAGCAAAAGCAGAACCTAAAGCAGAAGGAGAAGCAGAAGAAGCAGAATCTGGAGAAGAAGAAGGAGAACCAGAAGGAGAAGCAGAAGCAGAAAGAGAAGCAAAAGCAGAAGGAGAAGCAGAAGGAGAAGCAGAAGAAACAGAAGAAGCAGAATCAGTAGCAGAAGTAGCAGAAGATGCAGAACCAGAAAGAGAAGCAGAAGGAATAGCAGAAGAACGAGAAGGAGAAATAGAAGGAAAAGCAGAAGGAGAAGCAGGAAAAGCAGAAGAAACAGAAGCAGACGGAGAAGCAGAAGAAGGAGAAGGAGAAGCCGGAGCAGAAGAAGAAGCAGAAGGAAAACACAAGCAGAAGGAGATGCAGAAGGAGAAGCAGGAAATGCAGAAGACGCAGAAGCAGAAGGAGAAGAAGAAGGAGAAGAATCAGAGTCAGAAGAAGCAGAAGCAGAAATAGAAAGAGAAGCCGACGAAGAGAAGCAGAACGAGAAGCAGGAGAAGCAGAAGAAGCACAAGCGGGAGAAGCAGAAGAAGAAGAAACAGAAGAAGGAGAAGGAGCAGAAGCAGAAGGAGAAGCAGAAGGAGAAGCAGAAAGAGAAGTAGGAAAAGCAGAAGAAGCAGAAGCAGGAGAAACAGAAGGAGAAGAAACAGGAGAAGGACAAGAAGCAGAAAGAGAAGCAGTAGAAGCAGAAGAAGCAGGAAAAGCAGAAGCAGAAGAAAGAGAAGAAGAAGAAGACGAAGAAGAAGAAGAAGCAGCAGCAGCGTAAGGAGAAGCATAAGGAGAAGTATAAGGAGAAGCAGTAGAAGCAGAAGAAGGAGAAGCTGAAGCAGAAGAAAAAGAATAAGCAAAAGAAGCAGAAGCAGAAGCAGTGAGAGAAGCAGAAGGAGAAGGAGAACGAGCAGCAGAAGGAGAAGCAGAAGCAGAAAGAGAAGCAGAAACAGAAGGAGAACAAGAAGGAGAAGCAGGAGAATCAGAAGAAGCAGAAAGAGAAGGAGAAGAAGGAGAAGCAGAAGTAGAATCAGAAGAAACAGAAGAAGAAGAAGAAGAAACAGAAGCAAAAGAAACAGAAGAAGGAGAAGAGCAGAAGCAGAAGCAGAAGGAGAAGCAGAAGCAGAATGAGAAACAGAAAGAGAAGCAGGAGGAGGACAAGAAGCAGAAGCAGGAGAAGCCGAAAGAGAAGAAGCAGAAACAGAAGCAGAAGGAGAAGCAGAAGCAGAAGAAGCAGCAGAAGAAGTAGAACCAGAAATTCAGGCAGCAGAAACAGAAGAAGCAGAAGCAGAAGGAGAAGCCAAAAGAGAAGCAGAAGAGGAAGTAGAAAAAACAGCAGAAGAAGCAGAAAAACAAGCAGGAGAAGCAGAAGCAGGAAGAGAAGTAGAAGCAGAAGAAGCAGAAGAAGAAGAAGAAGAAGCAGTAGAAGCATAAGAAGCAGAAGCAAGAGAAGCAGAAGCAGAAGATAAAGAAGAAGCATAAGAAGCAGAAGCAGAGGGAGAAACAGAAGAAGGAGAAAGAGCAGCAGAAGGTGAAGCAGAAGGAGATGCAGAAGCAGAAAGCGAAGCAGAAACAGAAGGAGAAGAAGAAGGAGAAGTTGGAGAATCAGAAGAAGCAGAAGCAGAAGGAGAAGAAGAAGGAGAAGAATCAGAATCAGAAGAAGCAGAAGCAGAAGCAGAAATAGAAAGAGAAGCCGACGAAGAGAAGCAGAACGAGAAGCAGGAGAAGCAGGAGAAGCACAAGCGGGAGAAGCAGAAGAAGAAGAAACAGAAGAAGGAGAAATAGAAGCAGGAAAAGCAGAAGAAGCAGAAGCAGGAAAAGCAGAAGGAGAAGAAACAGGAGAAGGAGAAGAAGCAGAAGCAGAAGCAGAAACAGAAGGAGAAGCGGAAAGAGAAAGAGGGGAAGAAGAAGAAGCAGAAGCAGGAGAAACAGAAGCATAAGAATCCGAAGAAGCAGAAGCAGAACCTGAAGCAGAAGGAGAAGCAGAAGAAGCCGAATCTGGAGAAGCAGAATGAGAAGCTGAAGTAGAAGCAGAAGCAGAAGCAGAAAGAGAATCAAAAGCAGAAGGAGAAGCAGAAGAAACAGAAGAAGCAGAAGCAGAAGAAGTTGCAGCAGAAGCAGAAGGAGAAGCAGAAGGAAAAGCAGAAGAACGAGAAGGAGAAGGAGAAACAGAAGGAGAAGCAGAAGGAGAAGCAGAAGGAGAAGCAGAAGACGCAGAAGGAGAAGCAGAAGGAGAAACAGAAGCAGAAGAAACAGCAGAAAGAGAAGCAGAAGCAGAAGAAGATGCAGAAGGAGAAGCAGGAGAAGCAGAAGAAGCAGAAGCAGAAGGAGAAGTAGAAGAAGGAGAAGGAGAAGGAAGAGCCGCAGAAGCAATAGGAGAAGCAGAAAGAGAAGCAGAAGCAGAATGAGAAGCAGAAAGAGGAGCAGTAGAAGCAGAAGAAGCAGGAAAAGCAGAAGCAGAAGAAAGAGAAGAAGACGAAGAAGAAGAAGAAGCATAAGGAGAAGCATAAGGAGAAGCATAAGGAGAAGTATAAGGAGAAGCAGTAGAAGCAGAAGAAGCAGAAGCAGGAGAAGCAGAAGCAGAAGAAAAAGAATAAGCAAAAGAAGCAGAAGCAGAAGCAGTGGGAGAAGCAGAAGAAGGAGAAGGAGAAGGAGCAGCAGAAGGAGAAGCAGAAGCAGAAAGAGAAGCAGAAACAGAAGGAGAACAAGAAGGAGAAGCAGGAGAATCAGAAGAAGCAGAAAGAGAAGGAGAAGAAGGAGAAGCAGAAGTAGAATCAGAAGAAACAGAAGAAGAAGAAGCAGAAGAAACAGAAGCAAAAGAAACAGAAGAAGGAGAAGAGCAGAAGCAGAAGCAGAAGGAGAAGCAGAAGCAGAAGGAGAAGCAGAAAGAGAAGCAGGAGAAGCAGAAGAAGCAGGAGAAGCAGAAGCAGAAGAAACAGGAGAAGCCGAAGAAGCAGAAGCAGAATCTGAAGCAGAAGGAGAAACAGAAGAAGCACAATCTGAAGCAGAAGCAGAAGAAACAGAAATAGTAGAATAAGCAGAAGCAGAAGCACCAGGACAAGCAGAAGAACAAGAAGGGGAAGGCGAAAGAGAAGGATTAGGAGTAGGAGAAACAAAAGGATAAGCTGAAGCAGAAAGAGACGCAGAAGGAAAAGCAGCACGAGAAGTAGGAGAAGCAGGAGAAGCAGAAGCAAGAGAAGCAGAAGAAACAGAAGACGCGGTAGCAGAATGAGAAGCAGAAGGAGAAATTGAAGCAGAAGCAGAAGCAGAAGGAGAAGCAGAAGCAGAAGGAGAAGCAGAAGAAGGAGAAGGAGAAGCAGGAGAAGCAGAAGCAGCAGAAGCAGAAACAGAAGAAACAGAAGAAGGAGAATCAGCAGCAGAAGAAGCTGAAGATGCAGAACCAGAAAGAGAAGCAAAAGGAATAGCAGAAGAACGAGAAGGAGAAACAGAAGGAGAAGCAGAAGGAGAAATTGAAGCAGAAGGAGAAGCAGAAGCAGAAGGAGAAGCAGAAGAAGGAGAAGCAGAAAGAGAAGGAAAAGCAGGAAGAGAAGCAGAAGAAGCAGCAGCAGGAGAAGCAGAAGCAGAAGAAGCCGAAGAAGCAGAAGCAGAACCTGAAGCAGAAGGAGAAGCAGAAGAAGCAGAATCTGGAGAAGCAGAAGGAGAAGCAGAAGCAGAAAGAGAAGCAAAAGCATAAGGAGAAGCAGAAGGAGAAGCAGAAGAAACAGAAGAAGCAGAGGCAGTAGCAGAAGAAGCAGAAGATGCAGAAGCAGAAGGAGAAGCAGAAGGAAAAGCAGAAGAACGAGAAGGTGAGGGAGAAGGAGAAACAGAAGGAGAAGCAGAAGAGAAGCAGTAGAAGGAGCAGGAGAAGGAAAAGCAGCAGGAGAAGCAGAAAGAGCAGCAGAAGGAGAAGCAGGAGATGCAGAAACAGGAGAAGCATAAGCAGAACAAACAGGAGAAGGACAAGAAGCAGAAGCAGAAGGAGAAGCAGAAACAGAAGGAGAAGCAGAAAGAGAAGGAGGGGAAGCAGAAGAAGCAGAAGCAGGAGAAGCAGAAGCATAAGAACCCGAATTAGCAAAAGGAGAACCTGAAGCAGAAGGAGAAGCAGGAGAAGCAGAAGAAGCAGTATCTGGAGAAGCAGAAGGAGAAGCAGAAGGAGAAGCAGAAGCAGAAAGAGAATCAAAATCAGAAGGAGAAGCAGAAGAAACAGAAGAAGTAGAAGCAGTAGCAGTTGTAGCAGAAGCAGAACGAGAAGCAGAAATAAAAGCAGAAGAACAAGAAGGAGAAGGAGAAACAGAAGGAGAAGCAGAAGGAGAAGCAGAAAGAGAAGCAGGTAAAGCGGAAGAAGAAGAAGCAGAAGGAGAATAAGGAGAAGCAGAAGAAGGAGAAGGAGAAGCAGAAGCAGAAGAAGATGCAGAAGGAAAAGCAGAAGAAGCAGAAGCAGAAGGAGAAGCAGGAAAAGCATAAGAAGCAGAAGCAAAAGGAGAAGCAAAAGAAGGAGAAGGAGAAGCAGAGGCAGAAGAAGAAGCATAAGGACAAGCACAAACAGAAGGAGATGCAGAAGGAGAAGCAGGAGAAGCAGAAGAAGCAGAAGATGAAGGAGAAGTAGGACAAGGAGAAGGAGGAGAAGCAGAAGCAGAAGGAGAAGCAGAAGCGGAATGAGAAGCAGAAAGAGAAGCAGGAGAAGCACAAGAAGCAGAAGCAGGAGAAGCCGAAAGAGAAGAAGCTGAAGAAGCAGAATCAGAATCAGAAGTAGAAGCAGAAGCAGAAGGAGAAGCAGCAGAAGAAGTAGAATCAGAAATTCAGGCAGGAGAAACAGAAGAAGCAGAAGCAGAAGCAGAAGGCGAAGCAAAAAGAGAAGGAGAAGGAGAAGTAGAAGAAGCAGCAGAAGGAGAAGCAGCAGAAGAAGCAGAAAAAGAAGCAGGAGAAGCAGAAGCACAAATAGAAGTAGAATCAGAAGCAGAAGAAGAAGCATTAGAAGCATAAGAAGCAGAAGCAGGAGAAGCAGAAGCAGAAGATAAAGAAGAAGCATAAGAAGCAGAAGAAGAGGGAGAAACAGAAGATAGAGAGAGAGCAGCAGAAGGTGAAGCAGAAGGAGATGCAGAAACAGAAAGCGAAGTAGAAACTGAAGGAGAAGAAGAAGGAGAAGTTGGAGAATCAGAAGAAGCAGAAGCAGAAGCAGAAAGAGAAGGAGAAGAAGGAGAAGGACAAGCAGGAGAAGCAGAAGAAGCAGAAGCGGGAGAAGCAGAAGAAGAAGAAACAGAAGAAAGAGAAGGAGCAGAAGGAGAAGCAGAAGCAGAAGGAGAAGCAGAAGAAGCAGTAGCAGGAGAAGCAGAAGCAGAAGAAACAGAAGAAGCCGAAGAATAAGAAGGAGAACCTGAAGCAGAAGGAGAAGCAGAAGCAGCAGAAGCTGGAAAAGCAGAAGCAGAAGAAACCGAACAAGCAGAAGAAGCAGAAGTAGGAGAAGCAGAAGCAGAATGAGAAGCACAAGAAGGAGAAATTGAAGGAGAAGGAGAATGAGACGGAGAAGCAGAAGGAGAAGTAGGAGAAGCAGAAGAAGAAGAAGCAGGAGAAGCAGAAGCAGAAGAAAAAGAAGAAGGAGAAGAGCAGAAGCAGACGGAGAAACAGAAGCAAAAGGAGAAGAAGATGAAGCAGAAGCTGAAGCAGAAGAAGAAGAAACAGAAAAAGCAGAAGAAGCAGAAGAAGAAGAAGCAAAAGAAGCAGAAGAAGAAGAAGAAGAAGAAGAAGAAGAAGAAGAAGAAGAAGAAGAAGAAGAAGAAGAAGAAGAAGAAGAAGAAGAAGAAGAAGAAGAAGAAGAAGAAGAAGAAGAAGAAGAAGAAGAAGAAGAAGAAGAAGAAGAAGAAGGAGAAGGAGAAAGAGAAGGATTAGGAGTAGGAGAAACAGAAGGATAAGCAAAAGCAGAAAGAGAAGGAGAATGAGAAGGAGAAGCAGGAGAAGCAGAAGAAGCAGAAGCAGGAGAAGCAGAAGCAGAATGAAAAGCAGAAGAAGGAGAAATTGAAACAGAAGAAGATGCAGAAGGAGAAGCAGAAGCAGTAGTAGAAGCAGAAGAAGGAGAAGCAGAAGG
Source organism: Dipodomys ordii (assembly GCF_000151885.1). Lineage (NCBI taxonomy): Eukaryota > Metazoa > Chordata > Mammalia > Rodentia > Heteromyidae > Dipodomys > Dipodomys ordii. The sequence goes on along the minus strand of NW_012290320.1, from coordinate 1,896 downwards.
AGAAGCATAAAGAGAAACAGAAGGAGAAGCAGGAGAAGCAGAAGCAGGAGAAGCAGAATCAGAAGAAATAGAAGAAGGAGAAAAAGCAGAAGCAGAAAGAGAAGCAGAAACAGAAGGAGAAGCAGAAATAGAAGCAGAAGAAGCCGAAGAAGCAAAAGCAGAAACTAAAGCAGAAGGAGAAGCAGGAGAAGCAGAAGAAGCAGAATCTGGAGAAGCATAAGGAGAAGCAGAAGCAGAAAGAGAAGCAAAAGCAGAAGGAGAAGCAGAAGGAGAAGCAGAAGAAACAGAAGAAGCAGAATCAGTAGCAGAAGAAGCTGAAGATGCAGAAAAAGAAAGAGAAGCAGAAGGAATAGCAGAAGAACGAGAAGGAGAAATAGAAGGAGAAGCAGAAGGAGAAGCAGGAAAAGCAGAAGAAACAGAAGCAGACGGAGAAGCAGAAGAAGGAGAAGGAGAAGCCAGAGCAGAAGAAGAAGCAGAAGGAAAAGCACAAGCAGAAGGAGATGCAGAAGGAGAAGCAGGAAATGCAGAAGACACAGAAGCAGAAGGAGAAGAAGAAGGAGAAGAATCAGAATCAGAAGAAGCAGAAGCAGAAATAGAAAGAGAAGCCGACGAAGAGAAGCAGAACGAGAAGCAGGAGAAGCAGAAGAAGCACAAGTGGGAGAAGCAGAAGAAGAAGAAACAGAAGAAGGAGAAGGAGCAGAAGCAGGAGAAGCAAAAGGAGAGGAAGAAAGAGAAGCAGGAAAAGCAGAAGAAGCAGAAGCAGGAGAAGCAGAAGGAGAAGAAACAGGAGAAGGACAAGAAGCAGAAAGAGAAGCAGTAGAAGCAAAATAGGCAGGAAAAGCAGAAGCAGAAGAAAGAGAAGAAGAAGAAGACGAAGAAGAAGAAGAAGCAGCAGCAGCATAAGGAGAAGCATAAGGAGAAGTATAAGGAGAAGTATAAGAAGAAGTATAAGGAGAAGCAGTAGAAGCAGAAGAAGCAGAAACAGGAGAAGCTGAAGCAGAAGAAAAAGAATAAGCAAAAGAAGCAGAAGCAGAAGCAGTGAGAGAAGCAGAAGAAGGAGAAGGAGAAGGAGCAGCAGAAGGAGAAGCAGAAGCAGAAAGAGAAGCAGAAACAGAAGGAGAACAAGAAGGAGAAGCAGGAGAATCAGAAGAAGCAGAAAGAGAAGGAGAAGAAGGAGAAGCAGAAGTAGAATCAGAAGAAACAGAAGAAGAAGAAGCAGAAGAAACAGAAGCAAAAGAAACAGAAGAAGGAGAAGAGCAGAAGCAGAAGGAGAAGCAGAAGCAGAAGGAGAAGCAGAAAGAGAAGCAGGAGAAGCAGAAGAAGCAGGAGAAGCAGAAGCAGAAGAAACAGGAGAAGCCGAAGAAGCAGAATCATAATCTGAAGCAGAAGGAGAAACAGAAGAAGCACAATCTGAAGCAGAAGCAGAAGAAACAGAAATAGTAGAATAAGCAGAAGCAGAAGCACCAGGACAAGCAGAAGAACAAGAAGGAGAAGGCGAAAGAGAAGGATTAGGAGTAGGAGAAGCAAAAGGATAAGCAGAAGCAGAAAGAGACGCAGAAGGAGAAGCAGCACGAGAAGTAGGAGAAGCAGGAGAAGCAGAAGCAAGAGAAGCAGAAGAAACAGAAGACGCAGAAGCAGAAGGAGAAGCAGAAGGAGAAATTGAAGCAGAAGGAGAAGCAGAAGCAGAAGGAGAAGCTGAAGAAGGAGAAGGAGAAGCAGAAAGAGAAGCAGAAAGAGAAGCAGAAAGAGAAGCACAACGAGAAGCAGGAGAAGCAGAAGCAGGAGAAGCAGAAGAAACATAAGATGGAGAAGAAGCAGAAGCAGAAGCAGAAACAGAAGGAAAAGCAGAAAGAGAAGCAGAAGAAGCAGAAGAAGCAGCAGCAGGAGAAGCAGAGG
>NW_012290319.1:0-10473 GCF_000151885.1 Dipodomys ordii | reverse complement strand
CTCCTTCTCCTTCTTCTGCTTCTCTTTCTGCTTCTGCTTCTTCTGATTCTCCAACTAATCCTTCTTCTTCTCCTTCCGTTTCTGCTTCTCTTTCTGTTTCTGCATCTCCTTCTGCTTCACCTTCTGCTGCTCCTTCTCCTTCTTCTGTTTCTCCCTCTGCTTCTGCTTCTTATGCTTCTTCTTTTTCTTTTGCTTCTGCTTCTCCTGCTTCTGCTTCTTATGCTTCTACTGCTTCTTCTTCTGCTTCTGCTTCTTCTGCTTCTACTTCTCTTTCTGCTTCTGCTTCTCCTGCTTGTTTTTCTGCTTCTTCTGCTGCTTCTCCTTCTGCTGCTTCTTCTACTTTTCCTTCTGCTTCTCTTTTTGCTTCTCCTTCTGCTTCTGCTTCTTCTGTTTCTCTTGCCTGAATTTCTGGTTCTACTTCTTCTGCTGCTTCTCCTTCTGCTTCTGCTTCTACTTCTACTTCTGTTTCTGCTTCTTCTGCTTCTTCTCTTTCGGCTTCTCCTGCTTCTGCATCTTGTGCTTCTCATGCTTCTCTTTCTGCTTCTCATTCCGCTTCTGCTTGTCCTTCTGCTTCTACTTCTCCTCCTTCTCCTTCCCCTACTTCTGCTTCTCCTTCAGCTTCTGCTTCTTCTGCTTCTCCTGCTTCTCCTTCTGCATCTCCTTCTGCTTGTGCTTGTGGTTATGCTTCGTCTTCTGCCTCTGCTTCTCCTTCTCCTTCTTTTGCTTCTCCTTTTGCTTCTGCTTCTTCTGCTTTTCCTGCTTCTCCTTCTGCTTCTGCTTCTTCTGCTTCTCCTGCTTCTCCTTCTGCATCTTCTTCTGCTTCTGTTTCTCCTTCTCCTTCTTCTGCTTCTCCTTCTGATTCTCCTTGTGCTTCTTCTTCTTATGCTTTACCTGCTTCTCTTTCTGCTTCTCCTTCTGCTTCTCCTTCTGTTTCTCCTTCTCGTTCTTGTTCTTCTGCTTTTCTTTCGGCTTCTCCTTCTGCTTCTGCTACAACGGCTACTGCTTCTATTCTTCTGTTTCTTCTGCTTCTCCTTATGCTTTTGATTCTCTTTCTGCTTCTGCTTCTCCTTCAGCTTCTCATTCTGCTTCTCCAGATTCTGCTTCTTCTGCTTCTCCTGCTTCTCCCTCTGCTTCAGGTTCTGCTTCTGCTTCTTCGGATTCTTATGCTTCTGCTTCTCCTGCTTCTGCTTCTTCTGCTTCCCCACCTTCTCTTTCTGCTTCTCCTTCTGTTTCTGCTTCTCCTTCTGCTTCTGCTTCTTGTCCTTCTCCTGTTTTTTCTGCTTCTGCTTCTCCTGTTTCTGCATCTCCTGCTTCTCCTTCTGCTGCTCTTTCTGCTTCTCCTGCTGCTTTTCCTTCTCCTGCTCCTTCTTGTGCTTCTCTTTCTGCTTCTCCTTCAGTTTCTCCTTCTCCTTCTCGTTCTTCTGCTTTTCCTTCTGCTTCTCCTTCTGCTTCTCCAGATTCTGCTTCTTCTGCTTCTACTGCTTCTCCTTCTGCTTCAGGTTCTGCTTCTGCTTCTTCGGCTTCTTCTGCTTCTGCTTCTCCTGCTGCTGCTTCTTCTGCTGCTCCTGCTTCTCTTTCTGCTTTTCCTTCTGTTTCTGCTTCTCCTTCTGCTTCTGCTCTTTCGCCTTCTCCTTCTGCTTTTCCTGCTTCTCATGGTGCTTCTGCTTCTGCTTATTCTACTATTTCTGTTTCTTCTGCTTCTGCTTCAGATTGTGTTTCTTCTGTTTCTCCTTCTGCGTCAGATTCTGCTTCTGCTTCTTCGGCTTCTGCTTCTTCTGCTTCTCGTGCTGCTGCTTCTTCTGCTTCTCTTTCTGCTTTTCCTTCTTTTCTGCTTCTCCTTCTGCTTCTGCTTCTTCTCCTTCTTCTGTTTTTTCTGTTTCTGCTTCTCCTGCTTCTGCTTCTCCTGCTTCTCGTTCTGTTCTTTTTCTGCTTCTCCTTCTCCTTCTCCTTCTGCTTCTCCTTCTGCTTCTGCCTCTCCTTCTGTTTCTGCTTCTGCTTCAATTTCTCCTTCTGATTCTCATTCTGCTTCTGCGTCTTCTGTTTCTTCTGCTTCTCCTGCTTCTCCTACTTCTCGTGCTGCTTCTCCTTCTGCGTCTCTTTCTGCTTCTGCTTATCCTTTTGCTTCTCCTACTCCTAATCCTTCTCTTTCGCCTTCTCCTTCTGCTTTTACTGCTTATCATGGTGCTTCTGCTTCTGCTTATTCTACTATTTCTGTTTCTTCTGTTTCTGCTTCAGATTGTGCTTCTTCTGTTTCTCCTTCTGCGTCAGATTCTGCTTCTGCTTCTTCGGCTTCTGCTTCTTCTGCTTCTCGTGCTGCTGCTTCTTCTGCTTCTCCTGCTTCTCTTTCTGCTTTTCCTTCTGTTTCTGCTTCTCCTTCTGCTTCTGCTTCTTCTCCTTCTTCTGTTTCTTCTGCTTCTGCTTCTCCTGCTTCTCTTTCTGCTTTTCCTTCTGTTTCTGCTTCTCCTTCTGCTTCTGCTTCTTCTCCTTCTTCTGTTTCTTCTGCTTCTGCTTCTCCTGCTTCTGCTTCTCCTGCTTCTCGTTCTGCTTCTCTTTCTGCTTCTCTTTGTGCTTCTCCTTCTCCTTCTCCTTCTTCTGCTTCTGCTTCTCCTTCTGCTTCTGCTTCAATTTCTCCTTCTGCTTCTCATTCTGCTTCTGCGTCTTCTGTTTCTTCTGCTTCTCCTTCTTCTGCTTCTCCTGCTTCTCCTACTTGTCTTGCTGCTTCTCCTTCTGCGTCTCTTTCTGCTTCTGCTTATCCTTTTGCTTCTCCTACTCCTAATCCTTCTTTTTCGCCTTCTCCTTCTTCTTCTTCTGCTTCTCCTGCTGCTTCTGCTTCTGCTTATTCTACTATTTCTTTTTCTTCTGCTGTTGCTTCAGATTGTGATTCTTCTGTTTCTCCTGCTTGATATTCTGCTTCTGCTTCTTCGGCTTCTCCTGTTTCTTCTGCTTCTGCTTCTCCTGCTTCTTCTGCTCCTCCTGCTTCTCTTTCTCCTTCTCCTTCTGCTTGTGCTTCTCCTTCTGCTTCTGCTTCTGCTCTTCTCCTTCTTCTGTTTCTTTTGCTTCTGTTTCTTCTTCTTCTGCTCTTTCTTCTGCTTCTTCTTTTCCTGCTTCTTCTGCTTCTACTGCTTATCTTTCTGCTTCTCATTCTGCTTCTGCTTCTCCTTCTGCTTCTCCTATTGCTTCTGCGGCTCTTCCTTCTCCTTCTCCTTCTTCTACTTCTCCTTCTGCTTCTGCTTCTTCTGCTTCTGCTGCTTCTCCTTATGCATCTTCTTCTGCTTCTGCTTCTCCTTCTGCTGCTTCTTCTGCTTCTGTTTCTCCTTCTCCTTCTGATTCTTCTGCTTCTCCTTCTGTTTCTCCTTCTCCTTCTCGTTCTTCTGCTTTTCCTTCTGCTTCTGCTGCAACTGCTACTGCTTCTGCTTCTTCTGTTTCTTGTGCTTCTCCTTCTGCTTTTGATTCTCTTTCTGCTTCTGCTTCTGCTTCTACTTCAGCTTCTCATTCTGCTTCTCCAAATGCTGCTTCTTCTCCTTCCCCTGCTTCTCCTTCTGCTTCAGGTACTGCTTCTGCTTCTTCGGATTCTTATGCTTCTGCTTCTCCTGCTTCTGCTTCTTCTGCTTCCCCTCTTTCTCTTTCTGCTTCTCCTTCTGTTTGTGCTTTTCCATCTGCTTCTTGTCCTTCTCCTGTTTCTTCTGCTTCTGCTTCTCCTGCTTCTGTTTCTTCTGCTTTTCCTGCTTCTCTTTCTGCTTCTACTTCTGCTTCTCCTTCTGCTCCTTCTCCTTCTTCTGTTTCTCCTTCTTCTGCTTCTCCCGCTTCTGCTTCTTCTGCTTTTCCTGCTTCTCGTTCTGCTTCTCTTCGTCGGCTTCTCTTTCTATTTCTGCTTCTGCTTCTTCTCCTTCTGCTTCTTCTCCTTCTGCTTCTCCTTCTGTTTCTGCTTCTCCTTCTGCTTCTCCTTCTGCTTGCGCTTTTCCTTCTGCTTCTGCATCTTCAGCTTCTTCTGCTTCTCTGTCTGCTTCTGCTTCTTCTGTTTCTTCTGCTTCTCCTTCTGCTTCTCCTTCTGCTTTTGCTTCTGCTTTTGCTTCTCTTTTTGCTTCTGCTTCTCCTTCTCGTTCTCTTTCTTCTTCTCCAGATTCTTCTTCTTCTGCTTCTCCTTCTGCTTCAGGTTCTGCTTTTGCTTCTTCGGCTTCTTCTGCTTCTATTTCTGCTTCTCCTTCTGTTTCTGCTTCTCTTTCTGCTTCTGCTTCTTCTCCTTCTTCTATTTCTTCTGCTTCTGCTTCTCTGCTTCTGCTTCTACTACTGCTTCTGCTCCCCTTCTGCATCTTCTTCTGTTTCAATTTCTCCTTCTTCTGCTTTTCATTCTGCTTCTGCTTCTCCTGCTTCTGATTCTTCTGCTTTTCCTGCTTCTCCTTCTCCTTCTCCTCCTCTTTCTGCTTCTGCTTATCCTTCTGTTTCTCCTACTCCTAATCCTTCTCTTTCTCCTTCTCCTTCTTCTTCTTCTGCTTCTCTTGCTGCTTCTTCTTCTGCTTCTTCTGCTTTTTCTGTTTCTTCTTCTGCTGCTTCAGCTTCTGCTACTTCTGCTTCTCCTGCTTTGCTTCTCCTTCTGCTTCTGCTTCTGCTCTTCTCCTTCTTCTGTTTCTGCTTCTCCTGCTTCTTCTTCTTCTACTTCTCCTACTTCTCCTTCTGCTTCTCCGTCTCATTCTCCATCTCCTTCAATTTCTCCTTCTTGTGCTTCTCATTCTGCTTCTGCTTCTCCTGCTTCTGCTTCTTCTGTTTCTCCTTCTGCTTCTCCTTCTGCTTCTTATTCTGCTTCTGCTCCTCCTACTCCTAATCCTTCTTTTTCTCCTTCTTCTTCTTCTGCTTCTCGTCCTGCTTCTGTTTCTTCTGCTTTTTCTGTTTCTTCTGCTTCTGCTTTTCCAGCTTCTGCTGCTTCTGCTTCTCCTTCTGCTTCAGGTTCTCCTTCTGGTTCTTGGGCTTCTTCTGTTTCTTCTGCTTCTGCTTCTCCTGCTACTGCTTCTTCTGCTTCTCTTTCTGCTTCTCCTTCTGCTTCTCCTTCTGCTCCTTCTCCTTCTTCTGTTTCTTCTTCTTCTTCTGCTTCTCCCGCTTCTGCTTCTTCTGCTTCTCCTGCTTGTCCTTCTCCTTCTGCTTCTCCTTCTCCTTCTTCTGCTGCTCTTTCTGCTTCTGCTACTTCTGATTCTTCAACTTCTCCTTCTTCTTCTCCTTCTGTTTCTGCTTCTCTTTCTGCTTCTGCATCTCCTTCTGCTTCACCTTCTGTTGCTCCTTCTCCTTCTTCTGTTTCTCCCTCTGCTTCTGCTACTTATGCTTCTTCTTTTTCTTCTGCTTCTGTTTTTCCAGCTTCTGCTGGTTCTGCTTCTCCTTCTGCTTCAGGTTCTCCTTCTGGTTCTTGGGCTTCTTCTGTTTCTTCTGCTTCTGCTTCTCTGCTACTGCTTCTTCTGATTCTCTTTCTGCTTCTTATTCTGCTTCTGCTTCTCCTTCTGCTCCTTCTCCTTCTTCTGTTTCTTCTTCTGCTTCTCCCGCTTCTGCTTCTTCTGCTTCTCCTGCTTGTCCTTCTCCTTCTGCTGCTCCTTCTCCTTCTTCTGCTGCTCTTTCTGCTTCTGCTTCTTCTGATTCTCCAACTTCTCCTTCTTCTTCTCCTTCTGTTTCTGCTTCTCTATCTGCTTCTGCATCTCCTTCTGCTTCACCTTCTGCTGCTCCTTCTCCTTCTTCTGTTTCTCCCTCTGCTTCTGTTACTTATGCTTCTTCTTTTTCTTCTGCTTCTGCTTCTCCTGCTTCTTCTGCTTCTCCTGTTTCTCTTTCTGCTTCTGCTTATCCTTCTGTTTCTCCTTCTCTTTCTCTTTCTCCTTCTTCTTCTTCTGCTTCTCCTGCTGCTTCTTCTTCTGTTTCTTCTGCTTTTTCTGTTTCTTCTTCTGCTGCTTCAGCTTCTGCTTCTTCTGCTTCTCCTGCTTTTGCTTCTCCTTCTGCTTCTGCTCTTCTCCTTCTACTGTTTCTTCTGCTTCTGCTTCTCCTGCTTCTTCTTCTTCTGCTTCTCCTACTTCTCCTTCTGCTTCTCCGTCTCATTCTCCTTCTCCTTCAATTTCTCCTTCTTGTGCTTCTCATTTTGCTTCTGCTTCTCCTGCTTCTGCTTCTTCTGTTTCTCCTTCTTCTTCTCTTTCTGCTTCTTATTCTGCTTCTGCTCCTCCTACTCCTAATCCTTCTCTTTCTCCTTCTTCTTCTTCTGCTTCTCGTCCTGCTTCTGCTTCTTCTGCTTTTTCTGTTTCTTCTGCTTCTGCTTTTCCATGGTGATTCTGCTTCTCCTTCTGCTTCAGGTTCTCCTTCTGGTTCTTGGGCTTCTTCTGATTCTTCTGCTTCTGCTTCTCCTGCTACTGCTTCTTCTGCTTCTCTTTCTGCTTCTCCTTCTGCTTCTCCTTCTGCTCCTTCTCCTTCTTCTGTTTCTTCTTCTTCTTCTGCTCTTCTGCTTCTTCTGCTTCTCCTGCTTGTCCTTCTCCTTCTGCTTCTCCTTCTCCTTCTTCTGCTGCTCTTTCTGCTTCTGCTTCTGCTTCTTCTGATTCTTCAACTTCTCCTTCTTCTTCTCCTTCTGTTTCTGCTTCTCTTTCTGCTTCTGCATCTCCTTCTGCTTCACCTTCTGCTGCTCCTTCTCCTTCTTCTGTTGCTCCCTCTGCTTCTGCTACTTATGCTTCTTCTTTTTCTTCTGCTTCTGCTTTTCCAGCTTCTGCTGCTTCTGCTTCTCCTTCTGCTTCAGGTTCTCCTTCTGGTTCTTGGGCTTCTTCTGTTTCTTCTGCTTCTGCTTCTCCTGCTACTGCTTCTTCTGATTCTCTTTCTGCTTCTCCTTCTGCTTCTCCTTCTGCTCCTTCTCCTTCTTCTGTTTCTTCTTCTTCTGCTTCTCCCGCTTCTGCTTCTTCTGCTTCTCCTGCTTGTCCTTCTCCTTCTGCTGCTCCTTCTCCTTCTTCTGCTGCTTTTTCTGCTGCTGCTTCTGCTTCTTCTGATTCTCCAACTTCTCCTTCTTCTTCTCCTTCTGTTTCTGCTTCTCTATCTGCTTCTGCATCTCCTTCTGCTTCACCTTCTGCTGCTCCTTCTCCTTCTTCTGTTTCTCCCTCTGCTTCTGCTACTTATGCTTCTTCTTTTTCTTCTGCTTCTGCTTCTCCTGCTTCTCCTGCTTCTCTTTCTGCTTCTGCTTATCCTTCTGTTTCTCCTTCTCTTTCTCTTTCTCCTTCTTCTTCTTCTGCTTCTCCTGCTGCTTCTTCTTCTGCTTCTTCTGCTTTTTCTGTTTCTCCTTCTTCTTCAGAATCAGCTTCTGCTTCTTCTGCAAATTCCTTCTGCTTCTGTTTCTCCTTCTGCTTCTGCTCTTCTCCTTCTTCTGCTTCTACTTCTCCTGCTATTTCTTCTTCTGCTTCTAGTACTTCTCCTTCTGCTTCTCCGTGCCATTCTCCTTCTCCTTCAATTTCTCCTTCTTGTGCTTCTTATTCTGCTTCTTCTGCTTCTCCTGCTCTGCTCTCTGTTTCTCCTTCTGCTTCTCTTCTGCTTCTAATTCTGCTTCTGCTCCTCCTACTCCTAATCCTTCTCTTTCTCCTTCTTCTTCTTCTGCTTCTCGTCATGCTTCTGCTTCTTCTGCTTGTTCTGTTTCTTCTGTTTCTGCTTTTCCAGCTTCTGCTGCTTCTGCTTCTCCTTCTGCTTCAGGTTCTCCTTCTGGTTCTTGGGCTTCTTCTGTTTCTTCTGCTTCTGCTCCTCCTGCTACTGCTTTTTCTGCTTCTCTTTCTGCTTCTCCTTCTGCTTTTGCTTTTCCTTCTGCTCCTTCTCCTTCTTCTGTTTCTTGTTCTTCTTCTTCTTGTTCTTCTTCTTCTTGTTCTTCTTCTTCTTGTTCTTCTTCTTCTTCTTCTTCTTCTTCTTCTTCTTCTTCTTCTTCTTCTTCTTTTTCTTCTTCTTCTTCTTCTTCTGCTTCTGCTTCTGCATCTCCCGCTTCTGCTTCTTCTGCTTCTCCTGCTTGTCCTTCTCGTTCTGCTTCTCCTTGTCCTTCTCGTTCTGCTTCTCCTTCTCCTTCTTCTGCTTCTGTTTCTGCTTCTTCTTCTGCTTCTTCTGATTCTCCAACTTCTCCTTCTTCTGCTTCTGCATCTCCTTCTGCTTCACCTTCTGCTGCTCCTTCTCCTTCTTCTGTGTCTCCCTCTGCTTCTGCTTCTTATGCTTCTTCTTTTACTTCTGCTTCTGCTTCTCCTGCTTCTGCTTATTATGCTTCTACTGCTTCTTCTTCTGCTTCTTCTGGTTCTACTTCTCTTTCTGCTTCTGCTTCTCCTACTTCTTTTTCTGCTTCTTCTGCTGCTTCTCCTTCTGCTGCTTCTTCTAGTTCTTCTTCTGCTTCTCTTTTTGCTTCTCCTTCTGCTTCTGCTTCTGCTTCTTCTGTTTCTCTTGCCTGAATTTCTTGTTCTACTTCTTCTGCTGCTTCTCCTTCTGCTTCTGCTTCTCCTTCTGCTTCTGTTTCTGCTTCTTCTGCTTCTTCTCTTTCGGCTTCTCCTGCTTCTGCTTCTTGTGCTTCTCCTGCTTCTCTTTCTACTTCTCATTCCGCTTCCGCTTCTCCTTCTGCTTCTCCTCCTTCTCCTTCTCCTATTTCTGCTTCTCCTTCAGCTTCTGTTTCTTCTGCTTCTCCTGCTTCTCCTTCTGCATCTCCTTCTTCTTGTGCTTGTCCTTATGCTTCTTCTTCTTCTTCTGCTTCTGCTTCTCCTTTTCCTTCTCCTTCTTTTGCTTCTCATTTTGCTTCTGCTTCTTCTGCTTGTCCTTCTTCTCCTTCTGCTTCTGCTTCTTCTGCTTCTCCTGCTTCTTCTTCTGCATCTTCTTCTGCTTCTCCTTCTGCTTCTTCTGCTTCTCCTTCTTCTGATTCTCCTTCTGCTTCTTCTTCTTCTGCTTTACCTGCTTCTCTTTCTGCTTCTCCTTCTGTTTCTCCTTCTCCTTCTTGTTCTTCTGCTTTTCCTTCTGCTTCTCGTTCTGCTTCTGCTTTTCCTTCTGCTGCTTCTTCTGCTTCTGCTTCTCCTTCTGCTTCTTCTGCTTCTCCTTCTGCTTCTCCTTCTGCTTCTGCTTCTGTTTTTCCTTCTCCTTCTCGTTCTTCTGCTTTTCCTTCTGCTTCTCCTTCTGCTTCTGCTGCAACTGCTACTGCTTCTGCTTCTTCTGTTTCTTCTGCTTCTCCTTCTGCTTTTGATTCTCTTTCCGCTTCTGCTTCTCCTTCACCTTCTCATTCTGCTTCTCCTTCTGCCTCTGCTTCTGCTTCAATTTCTCCTTCTGCTTCTCATTCTGCTTCTGCGTCTTCTGTTTCTTCTGCTTCTCCTGCTTCTGCTTCAACTGCTTCTCCTACTTGTCTTGCTGCTTCTTCTGCGTCTCTTTCTGCTTCTGCTTATCCTTTTGCTTCTCCTACTCCTAATCCTTCTCTTTCGCCTTCTCCTTGTTCTCCTTCTGCTTCTCCTGGTGCTTCTGCTTCTGCTTATTCTACTATTTCTGTTTCTTCTCCTTCTGCTTCAGATTGTGCTTCTTCTGTTTCTCCTTCTGCTTCAGATTCTGCTTCTGCTTCTTCGGCTTCTCCTGTTTCTTCTGCTTCTGCTTCTCCTGCTTCTTCTGCTTCTCCTGCTTCTCTTTCTGCTTCTCCTTCTGCTTCTGCTTCTCCTTCTGCTTCTGCATCTGCTCTTCTCCTTCTTCTGTTCCTTTTGCTTCTGTTTCTTCTGCTTCTTCTTCTTCTGTTTCTTCTGGTTCTACTTCTGCTTCTCCTTCTTCTCCTCTTTCTGCTTCTACTTCTGCTTCTTCTGATTCTCCTGCTTCTCCTTCTTGTTCTCCTTCTGTTTCTGCTTCTCTTTCAGCTTCTGCTTCTCCTTCTGCTGCTCCTTCTCCTTCTTCTGCTTCTCCCACTGCTTCTGCTTCTTTTGCTTATTCTTTTTCTTCTGCTTCTGCTTCTCCTGCTTCTGCTTCTACTGCTTTTCCTTATGCTTCTCCTTATGCTTCTGGTTCTTCTTCTTCTTCCTCTTCTTCTCCTTCTTTTTCGTCGTCTTCTTCTTCTTCTCTTTCTTCTGCTTCTGCTTTTCCTGCTTCTTCTCCTTCTACTGTTTCTCTTTCTGCTTCTCATTCTGCTTCTGCTTCTCCTTCTGCTTCTCCTATTGCTTCTGCTGCACTTCCTTCTCCTTCTCCTTCTCCTACTTCTGCTTCTCCTTCTGCTTCTGCTTCATCTGCTTCTCCTGCTTCTCGTTCTGCATCTTTTTCTGCTTCTGCTTCTCCTTCTGCTGCTTCTTCTGCTTCTGCTACTCCTTCTTCTGATTCTCCTTCTGATTCTCCTTCTACTTCTCTTTCTGCTGTTCCTTCTCTTTCTTCTGCTTCTCCCTCTGATTCTTCTTCTTATGCTTATTCTTTTTCTACTGCTTCTGCTTCTCCTGCTTCGGCTTCTTCTGCTTCTACTTCTTCTCCTTATGCTTCTCCTTCTCCTTCTTCTTCTTCTTCTTC